>NC_037675.1:93913503-94186724 GCF_003255815.1 Theropithecus gelada
AGAAGCAGAGACCTTTCTGCCCTGGGTGAATGGGTCCTTGCGGGAGGGATTGGTGTTTTGTCTCGCATTACCGTCTTTCCTTTCCTTCCGGACCATGCTTCTTCCTGGCTAGAAAAAGGTGGCTGTGCTGTCCCTGTGATCCACTCTCAGCAAATACGTGTGGCTCAAATAAACAAAGAACTTACTTGTCAGAGTGAAAATCCTCAGGAGATTGTACCCAAATGCCATGCTTTACATATTTATGGTCTCTCTAATGCCCTCCAGACGTGATTTCCAGGGAGCCATCCTCCCCTGGGGGCAGTTAGCAGGAGTACCTGGGGCACCTGAGGTGGTCCTCCTCTCTGCAGCTTTGGTGCCACACCGTGCCCATAGAAACTTCTAGAAATTTCTGAAAATGCTCTGTGGGCAGCTCTTGGGTGGCAGTAAGTCCGTCAACCCCTACCTAACCCTGGGCCTGAAGCCCTGCCCTTGCTCTCTCTTTATGTGTGTGCACCCAAAGGATTTCTGGTCTCTGGAGCTCATCCTGTGAGCCCTTCAAGCATGAAGCCTCCCTCGGGGCTTCTCAAAGCATGGAGAGGGGCCCTTCCTGTCCTTCGGGAAAATCTTCCCCACTGTGTCAGTTATATGGGAACAGGAGTGAGGGGGTCTTTCTCTAGGCCTGTGCCACAGGACAGAGAACACGGGATTCTGCTGTTCACTTTGAGCCACAACCTTTGCCAGCCTGGCTTGTGTAGGGGGAACCTTCGCCAGCCTGGCTTGTGTAGGGGGAACCTTCGCCTTGCTGCAAAGAGCTGTTCCCCAAAGGGCATATCCACAGGGTACAGGTTCTAAAAAGGCCTTTTTTTTTTTTTGAGACAGAGTCTCACTGTGTCACCTAGGCTGGAGTGCAGTGGTGCCATCTTGGCTCGTTGCAACCTCCACCTCCCAGGTTCAAGTGATTCTCCCACCTCAGCTTCCCCAGTAACGGGGACTACAGGCATGCGCTGCCACGCCCACCTAATTTTTGGATTTTTAGTAGAGAAGGAGTTCCACCATGTTGGCCAGGCTGTTTTCAAACTCCTGACCTCAAGTGATCCACCCGTCTCGGCCTCCCAGAGTGCTGAGATTACAGGCGTGAACCACCGCACCTGGCCAAAAAAAAGCATTTTGATTTAGGTTGCTGTATTTGTTTGTTGATAAAGAAAACCAAATTGGGACACTAGTTTTGTGCTCAGCTTTAGGCTGGGTAGCTAATGAGAGGATGTCCAGCCTATCACTGTGCTCCCAATGCAAAGAAATGGGTGCTCGTCCAGAATCAAGAGAAGAGGCACTTCCCTCCCATTCTGTGACCGGGGTGGCGCTATCTTTCCAGGGAAGCCAGCTGAGAGGTTTTAGGGCTTTGGTTATTTGATGGGGGTTTTAAAACTCCTAACTTTTCAATGGCAAATGGCTCCCAGGTGCCATTGTCTCCGTTAAATCCTGAAACATTCCCAAGCACACACTGCCAGGGGCACGGGTCGTCTTTCGCCTGCATGTTTCTAAGGCTCTTTATTCAGTCTCACGGTGTCAGTGTCCAGCTGTCCAAGTTGTGAATCTTCCTCCCACTTCTTAACAGGGCTAACAATATACTCTCATCAGGTCTAGGAACATGTCTGCTGCCGGGATACCCTGGTACCAGGATTTGAGGGCCACGGGCGGCATCTCTGAGAGCTGAAAATCCACACTGTGCCTATGGGAAAGTCAAGCCCTTGGCTGTGTGGCTTTTCTATCCCTTGGATTTACAGGTCTGAAAACTGGCTGTTTGTTAGTTATAACTCCAGTGACAAATGCTGGCTTAAGCCACACCTATTCCCACTGTCGCTAGAATTCAAACAGTTGCTTTTTTTTTTTTTTTTTCTTTTTGAGAAAGGATCTCACTCTGTTGCCCAGGCTGGAGTGCAGTGGCTCGATCACAGCTCACAAAAGCCTCAAACTCCTAGGCTCAAGTGATCCTCCTGCCTTGGCCTGAAAAGTAGATAGGATTACAGGCACATGCCACTACACCCAGCTAATTTGTTTTCATTTTTTTTTTAGAGACAGGATCTCACTGTGTTGCCCAGGTAGGTCTTGAACTCCTGGCCTCAAGTGATCCTCCTGCCTTGACCTCCCAAAGTGCTAGATTACAAGTGTGAGCCACTGTACCTGGCCCAAGCAGTTGCTTCTTATGCAATATGTTGGTTGGGACTCGTCCATGGACCAGGCCAATAAAATTCTTAATCCTGCAGAGAGTCGGTACCCTCATCACCCCATCACTGGAAAACAAATGTTTTAAGCTATCAAGAGAGGGAATGTGCAGCTTTTGGTTTCTAGATGCATGGTTTGGTGTGATCTGCCTTTGTGCCTAAAGGGAATGTCCCAAACAACAGAGCCTTCTTTGCGGTCACTCCAGAATTCTCTACACAGAATTTCTCAAGTCCGTTCAGGACAGACACGCAGTCCTCTTTCTTTCAATGGAAGAAGAGAGGACTTTCCCCCTCCCGAAAAATGACTGGAGTGCAAACAAGGCAGCTCTGTTTTTCCAAATAAGTTGTTCTTGTGATTTTTTTCTGGGCACTGGGCATCTCCACCCTCACCTTTCATCCCTGCCCTCTAAGCTGCAGACCCCATGACCACACTGTCTGCTTCCTTGAGCTTCCTGCACAAGGCTTGGACCTGAGGGACCTGGAGACCCTGCGGACAGAACTGTGGCTGAGCGACTGTGGCCAACTCTTGGAGAGCTCCACAGTGGGGGTTGCTGGTCTGTGAGGCTGAGTCTCCATTTCAGAGTAGACACTCCCTGGCAGGGCGCCTCTGCCTGTGTCTCCTGCCCAGCAGCCGCCAGCAGGGAGTAGTTGCTGGTGTCTGAGCACAAAGAGAGCTTTGATTACCTAGAGAGGAAAAAGGCTGTCAGCCAGATGCAGCCAGACCCATGGGTGGATGCAGGAGTTGCTAAGGAAGGGGCCGAGTCAGGAGAGGCCAGGCGGATCCACAATGCCCATGGGGATGCAGGCTGGGCGTGGTTTCTGAGGGAACCTACCAAATAGCAGGTAGATGGAATCAGAGGACTCTTGTGTCCTGAAAGAACCCCCTTAAAAACAACTAAAACCAAGAACTTCTGGGGCTGTTCACACGTTGTTCGAGTCCCCCCAGGATCGTTCTGGCACGCTGAGCTGAACACCACCATCTTTGTTCATTCTCTCTCTAACGGGCAAAGCAGGATCATCGAGTTGAAAAGTTGTAAATAATGAGTATATTTATCCCCCTATTTATTTTTTCAATAACTGTGACCTCCTGCACTGTGAATGCTCTGTGACATGAGATTCTTAGTTTAATAAAACTGTCATTAAATTTGAATGAATTGATATTATTGGTTACTGAACACTGGCATGAGTTTATTTTTATTGTGAAGAAAAAAATCTACAGTAAATCTAAAGTAAACCTTTCTAAGAAATCTAGCAGTCAGTATTGTAATGCAATATATCACAATCTGTACACTATCAATAAAATAAATGAGCACAAGTATCTTTCCCTAAATAGAGCTTCTATTCACGTTTTAATAGACACACACATATTTGTATTTTTGAAAGAATTCTATACAGTGGAATAACAGCCATTCAAAACCATTTCTATTTGCATATCAAGAAAAAATAAACTTCAAAAAGGATAAGGGGTTGGAGCTTTTTAATGACAATGGTCAGTAATAGATGGAAACACAGCAGAATTCTCATCACTTACCTTGGCTAGCATGAGTGGGTCCAGAATGACCCAGTCGAACCTCAGCAGCTTCCTAGGGCGGGACCTGTGCAGTCACATATGGCCCCACATTGGAAGGACCCAGCTTGGTTGTCACCACCTTAGAAACCCTCAATGATTTTTTAAAGGAGCCCCACCTTTTCCTTTTGCAGTGGGCTCTGCAAATTACATAGTTGGTCCTGCTCATCAGAAAGAAGGTCGATGTTACCAGTTCTTATGTCATGGGAAATTGAGGTTTGGGAGTAGAAGTTTTGGTTAATTCCTTCATTCTGCAAAACATTCCTGAGTCCTAGCTGCCATGGGTGTCACCACAAACTTTAACATGCACACGAATCAGTTGGGTATCTTGTCAAAAAAGCAGGTTCTGGTTCAGCAGAAATGGGATGAGGCCCAAGAGGCTAGAGTCCTAGCACGTTCCCAGGTGATGTCCATGCAACCGGTCGACACTGAGCAGTGAGAAGATAGATCAACCCTACTCACACCCAAGCCTGCTCACGCATGGGGCTTCTCATCAGTCTGCAGCAAGATGAGTACAGAAATCAAGAGAGAATATAAACATTGATGGAAATGTGATGAGTCATTTTGTTGGAATCTGGTTTTTTATTGCATCTTTCCAGTAATTTCTTTATATTGCATTACAAAAATATCCATCCACAATGGACTAAAATTGTTTTAAAATATTGTTTGAATCTTGCCCACAGATAGTTCAAGAAGTTCTACTTTAGATGGGCTAGAAACCCTTTTCATTTTAACTCATTCCAATTCATCTATGAGGTAGGAAGTCAATTACGAAGTAGGAAGGACCCTGTCTTGGTCATTCCAGTGAGTGGGATTTGTGGGTTCTGTAGGCCTTGTACTCAAGGCTCTGGGCATCCCAGTGTCCCCCTTGCTATCTGGCACTTCATCGCTTACAAAGCCAATGAAACAGAATGGGTGTTATTCCCCATTTACAAAGGGGTCTCTAGGCTAGTGACTGTGAGAACCAGCCTGAGAAGCCACAGTCCTTTCCATTGCCAGGGCTGCCTGAAACAGACGAGGGAGCAGGAGTTCAGTTGAATCTGATCTACCTGGGATCTCGTCCCCTCAGCTGCCTTCACAGCCACAGCTCAGTCTCTGTCAGCTTGGTTTCTTTGTTTTTTGGTTTGGATTTTCTGTTTGTTTGTTTGTTTGTTTGTTTCAGAGACAGGGTCTTGCTGTGTTGCCCAGGCTAGAATTGAACTCCTGGGCCCAAAGGATCCTCCTCTCTCAGCCTCCCAAGGACCGGGGACGACATGCCTGGGCTACCACACCAGCCTCTCTCAGGTTGTTTTTGATGTTTCCTAAAAGTTGCTCCAGGCAATTGCAAGTTCACACAGGTCCTGGTGCGGGTGGTCTGCTGGCCCTCTGGTTCCAGAAGCAGGCCTTTCCCAGGCTTCTGTCACCTGCATTTGCTTGCTGGTGTCCACCAGGAAGAGCAAAGTGGTAGAGTGGGGAGGAGACATGGGAGTGGATTCTGACCTCTCTCTGTCCCCACCAACGGACTCTCTCCCACGACTCAGTCTCCACTCACTGCCTGTGAGGTCTGAACGTCCTGTCCTCTGCCTTGAATGTCAGATCATAATAACCCTGGGCTTCTGCTCTCCTTGGTCATTCTGTAGGTTTTAACACTGTAGATAGTGCCCTCCCAAATAAACACATTCTCTCTTCTGATTCTCCTCTGCTTCTGCTGCTTCTTTTTTTTTTTTTTTTTTTTTTTGAGATAGGTTCTTGTTCTATCACCCAGGCTGGAATGCAGTGGCATGATCATAGCTCATTGCAGCCTTGACCTCCCAGGCTCAAGTGATCCTGCCATCTCAGCCTCTTGAGTAGTTGGGACCACAGGCGCATACCACCTCCTTCGCCTCTTTCACTTCATCATTTCTCCATCTCCTCACCTGGCTTCTGCTCCACCTGCTCCTTATGTGAAAGTGTTTCCCTGCATTCCAACCTGGAGCCTCTTTCTCCTGCCCGGCGGTTTTCCATCCTGGCTGTCCACTGGAGTCATCTCTAGACTTGAAAACACACAGACACAGAAACATTTGTTGACTTCCGATGGCCTCAGTGGATGACCTGAGGTGACCTGTCTCATATTGCTAACATCATCACCCAGGAATGTCCCTTCTCCCTCTTTATCTTGCATGACTCTGTGCCTGTCTTCCTACTACTCCCTCTCCCTCTACTTGAAACAGCTTCCCCAGTCCTCTGTCCTGCAGAGTAGAGCCCATACTTCCTTCAAGGCCTTCCCAGACCCCCAGGCCAGAATGAATCACCTGCCTCTGGTTTTTATGATCTTTTGTTTGTAAGCTTGCTTCTATTATTATTTAGTAATCATTCATTTGGAATGTTCTTTAACAAACTCAGTCTGAAATATTCTCACCTGTGGCCCCCACCTAACATAGGTACCAATCTGAGGATATCTAAACTCATCTCTCATATTGGTCTTTGAAACCTAGAAGCAGCACAAAGGTACTTTTTCACACATTGATTCATTCAACAAACGTGTACTGAGGGCCTACTCTGTACCAAGCGTCATGCCAACTGCTGGCTGCAGAGATGGAGGGAGCTAAGTGTCCCTCAATTCTGGGAGGAGGTGAGCTCAGCGGGGCTGCAGGAGCCCAGAGTATGGGCACCCAATCATCTCAGCAATCAAGGAAGACATGGACTCAAGCCAAGGCTTAAAGAATGAAGGGCGTCAAGGGGGATGAAGGGGAGTCATGCACACAGACATACATTTAAATCACAGCAAACATTTTGTGATTTAAAAGGAGGCAATGAATAACCAGGAAAAAGTATGATATAGAGATTATGAAAGAATTCCAAGTAGCTCAAACCAGAAACCTCATGGGGGCTACAGTGGGCTGAATAATGCGCCCCAGAGATGTCCACATCCTAATCCGCATAAGCTGTGACTATGCTTTCTTACATGACAGAGGGGAATTTGCAGGTGTGATTAAGTGAGGGATGTTGAGATGGGGAGATAATTTTAGATTATATGGGTAGGTTCGAGGTCATCACACTGTGCTCATAAGAGGTGGCCAGGAGGGTCAGAGAGAGGAGATGAGCTGATGGAAGCAGAGGTCAGAATAATGTGGGGTCCATGAGCCAAGGAATGCAGGAAGCTTCTAGAAGCTGGGAAAGGCAAGAAATGGTCTCCCCAAGTCTCCAGAAGGAAAGCACCCCTGCTGACACCTTGATTTTAGCCCAGGGAAACTCATTTTTGGACTTTTGACCTTCTGAACTGTAAGATTATAAATGTGTGATGTTTTAAGCCACTAAATGTATGGTGATCGTTAAATCACCCACAGGACACAGCACACGGCCCAAGAGTGAGAGGGGGAAGAGAGAGATGCTGGTGAGGGTGCATCTGAGAGTGGGAGGGCCGTGAGGGGCAGCCAGTATGGAGCCACTGAAGGCGGCTTCCCAGAGCAGTGGCTGCTTTGGATTCCAATTTCTGAAGGGCCATCCGATTCAGTGTGGAGAATGGCTGGGATGAGGGAATGGTAACAAGACCAGAATAACAGCCATCAGCCAGGAGCCAGAAGCCCAGAAATGAGGTGAGGCCATTTGCAGAGAGGAGAGGTCGTCTCAGGGCAGGTGTTCAGTGTTTGCAGGGTGACTTGTAGGTGCATGTGGAGATACTGTCACCCACAGGATTTGGGAACTGATTATTGAGAGAAGAGGGAGAGAGGAGGAGAGCAAAGCTCCCAGCCCTCTGACAGGGAAGCCCAGGGGAGGAGCAGGTTTGGGGCATGGGAGATGATGAGTCCCATTTAGATCGTGGCATCTGGGAAGTCTTTGGGATTTGGGCTGCGTGATTTGACCTCTCAGAGACCCTCATCACATCCTCTGCAAAACTAGGATGGTGAACTTCCTGCAAAACCCATTATATGAATAATGCATTCCTGTTGCCTGGCCTGGTGCCTTCAACTTAGCCAACACCTATGCGTGGCCGCCATGATGGCAGGCAGAATGCAGACACCGTGCAACAAAGAGGAACTGCTCCCCTCAAAGCTTCCACTCTTGTTCCCTTGCTGCCTTCTCTCCAGAAGACTGGTCTCCCCAGGGCAAAGGAGAGCATGATCTGGACTTCTTCAAGTTTGATCACTGGGTTTGGGCATGGAGGGGATTCTGGAGCCTGGTGAGTGCCTCAAGCCTGGGTGCCTGGGATGGAGGTTTCTCCTGCAATGTGAGAGATGGCTGCCCACCTTGAGGCTCAGCCCTGGAGCTTGGGGATGGAAGAGGAGATGGGATGGGAGGCTCTCAAACTGCCTCCTCCGGGATTTCGGCTGTGGAAGGAAGAGCGTGTGAGAGAAAAGCTGTGGGAAACAAAGGGGGGCCAGAGCTCTTGCCATGCTGCCCCTTGGGCCTCTGGACGAAGCGCTGGGCATGGTGGTCAAAGCCAGCTGGGCTGGCCCATAGAGTCCAAGGGAGGGCAGCATTGCCAGGCATGCAGGGAGTCAGCTCCCCATGTGTGGGGCTGCTGACCTGCAAGCAGGGGCTGACTTGGGCCTTCTGGGTCAGAGAGCTGGATGTGGCAGAGAGGTCTGTAGGTCCAGTGAGTCGCTGGAGGCTGAGCTGGCACAGTGCAGCTGCTGGGCTGTGACCAAGCTGGGACTGAACTTCTTGGGTCCCCGGAAACCCCTGAGGCCGGGGCAAACTAAAATAGTCAGTCACCCCAGGCCAGGGCTGGCTTCTTGGGGATGTGACTCATGCAGTTGCACAGAGCTTGTGCTTAGAGGGGGCCCACACTTCGAAGCGTCCTGTGCTGGGCTTAATGCTCTGCTGTTGCAATCTGTAATTCTTGAAATCTGTACTTTTTTTTCAGGAGGGGGTTTTTATTTTGCACTGGGTCCCAGACATTTCGTAGCACATCTTCCCATAGGCCCAAGGTCACCCATGAGGACCACACCCTGCATGTCAGAATCTGCAGCTTCTCTCAACGAGACCCTTGGGAGGTGGGGACATTGAGTATCCCTATTTGGTCCTCAACATCACCTTGTCCAAGGCTTCACTAATTAATGGCAGCTGAATTGAACCCAAACTTCCCCGAACACACCTCTTGGCACCCCTGTCAGGGGCAGGGCACCAGGCAGGAGGCATTGAAGACCCACCAAACTAGACATCTGTTCTACTCTTATAAAAATCAATAAAGGAAAAAATAAAAAATAATAAAGGGAAACTGACATGTGTCATGAACTTACAATGTGACAGACACTGTTAGCCACTTTCCATACAATCCTCACAAGCAGCTGTGGGATAGGTATAGCTCTACCCATCTTCCAGAAGAGAAAACCTGGGCCAGGAGAGGGTAAGAAGAAACTTTCCCAAGATCACACAGCCAGCAACAGTGGGGCTGAGACAGGAACCTGGGCTGTGTGGTTCCAAAGCAGCCAGAGCTTCTGCCCCTCCCTGCCCCGCCCCGGCACCCAGCCGACCTCAACAGCTCTTTAAGAAAGTGAGTCCCGCTTTGGGAATGTTCTTACCTGAAGTCCCAGAAGCCTCCTGCTGAGTGCACACCTGTCTGCAGACTCTCACCTGGGAGGACAGCAGAAGCCCAGGCTGGCACTGTGGCTGAGAAGACCAGTGTGGGATCAGATTTCCCCTCAAACTGACTGGCTTGTTGCCAAACCATGATTTCAAATGAACCACCCTGGTTTATTACACTGAAGAACACTTGAGAACACATTTGATTTTCAGAGGAAGTAAATATCCCCAAAAAGGAGAAGTGAAATAAAAACAAATCACATCCTTACCCCCAAGTAGTTATGGAACGTCTTTTTTGCTAAGCACACTATACAAGGAAGTGTCACAGGCAGTCCTGGTCCTCCAAGCAAAAGGCAGGCGAGCAGGATTAACAATGATTAGCAATTGCAGCACCTCTCAGTGGTAGGCACTTAAGCTTTCCTAGGCAGTACAGGCATACCTCGGAGACATTGCAGGTTCGATGGTGGTTCAGTTCCAGACCACTTCAATACAGCGAATATCACTTCATTGTGCAAGTTATATGTATTTTTTTTTGTTTCCCAGTACATATAAAAGTTATGTTTATACTGTAGTCTATTAAGTGTGCAATAGCAGTATATCTATTATGAGAAACAAATGTGCATACCTTATAATTAAGGTATGCAATATGCTTTATTGCTAAAAAATGCTGATGATCATCTGAGTCTTTTTGCTGGTAGAGGGTCTTGCCTTGATGTTGATGGCTGCTGACAGATAAGGGTGGTGGTTGCTAAAGGCTATGGCAATTTCCTAAAATTAGACCAGAATAACGTTTGCTGCATCGAATGACTCTTCCTTTCATAAAAGATTTCTCTGTAGCGTGCAATGCTGCTTGATGGCATTTTACCCACTGCAGAACTTGTGTCAAAATTAGAGTCCATTCTCTCAAACCCAGCTGCTGCTTCATCAACTAAGTTTACGGAATATTATAAATCTTTTGTTGTCATTTCAACAATGTTCACAGTGTCTTCACCAGGAGTAGATTCTATCTCAAGAAACCACTTTCTTTGCTCATCCATAAGAAGCAACTCCTCATCCATTCGTTTTATGAGATTGCAGCAATTCACTCACATCTTCAGGATGCCCATGTAATTCTAGTTCTCTTGCTATTCCCACCACATCTGCAATGACTTCCTCCACTGAAGTCTTGAACCCCTCAAAGTCATCTACGAGGGTTGGAATCAACTTCTTTCACACTCCTGTTAGTATTGATATTTTGACCTTCTCCCATGAATCACAAATGTTCTTAATGGCATCTAGAATGGTGCGTCCTTTCCAGAAGGTTTTCAATTTACTTTGCCCAGATCCATCAGAGGAATCACTATATGTGGCAGCTATAGCCTTAGGAAATGTATTTCTTAAATTATAAGACTTGAAAGTCTAAATTACTCCTTGGTCCATGGGCTGCAGAATGAATGTTGGTGTTAGCAGGCATGAAAACAACATTAATCTCCTTGTATATCTTCATCAGAGCTCATAGGTGATCAGGTGCATTGTCAATGAGCAGTCATATTTTGAGAAGAATCTTTTTCTTCTCTGCAGTAGGTCTCAACAGTGGGTTTAAATTTTCAGTAAACCAGATGTGCTGTCATTCAAGCCTTGTTATTTCATTTACAGAAATAATGAAGTGTTATTTCATTTCTAGGAAAAGTTGATTTAGCATAATTCTTAAGAGCCTGAGGATTTAAAAAATGGCAAATGAGCATTGGCTTCAACTTAAAGTGACCAGTTGCGTTAGCCCTTAACAAGAAAGTTCAGCCTGTCCTCTGAAGCTTTGAAACCAGGCATTGACTTCTCTCCAGCTATGAAAGTCCTAGATAGCATTTTCTTCCACTAGAAAGCTGTTGTGTCTCCACTGAAAACCTGTTGTTTAGTGTAGCTGCCTTCCTCAGTGATCTTAGCTAGATCTTCTGGATAACTTGCTGCAACTTCTATATCAGCACATGCTCTTTCACCTTGTACTTTATTTTGTATTTATTTTATTTTATTTTTTTTTCCAATACCCCTTGGTGATCTGCACACCTTGTACTTTTATGTTATAGAGATGATTTCTTTCCTTAAACCTCATGAACTAACCTCTGCTAGCTTCAAACTTCTCTTCTGCAGCTTCCTTGCCTCTCTCAGGCTTCAGAGAATAGAAGAGAGTGAAGACCTTGCTCTGGACTAGGCTTTGGCTGAAAGGATTGTTATGGCTGGTTTGATCTTCTATCCAGACCACTCAAACTTTTTTCCAACTCAGCAATAAGGCCGTTTTGCTTTCTTATCATTCATGTGTTCCCTGAAGTAGCACTTTAATTTCCTTCAAGAACTTTTCCTTTGCACATTCACAACTTGACCATTCAAGGGCCACCTCCTCCCTCCTTCAGGCCTCCCTGACTGTCCTTCACAGAATGGGAGGAAGCAAAGAAAACCATGAAAAATGACTCTCTTATGCCGAATGTTTGTGAATGGTATTATCAGAGCAACTGAAATTATCTCTATAACTCATGGCCTCGTTTTTTTAAATAATAAAATATGTAATACTCTTTACTATAAATTCCACATAGCCAACTGGTTTTCACAGAATGCTTTCACTGATTTTTGCCAAACTCTTGTATCTCTAACCAACCTATGGTTGCAATTGATGAATAACATTAATGTTGTAAATGAAGACATTTTTGTTTATACTAACTGGGTGCAATCAAAGGGAAACAATAAAGATATAAGTCAGAGAACTTCATTCATTCATCAACAACATGAATGACTTCACTGCAGAGTAAGACAATAGTTTTTGAAAACTGGAAGAAAATATTCTTAGTTTTTTATGCTTTTTACAACATAATGACTAAAGACATGACATACTTTTAAAAAGCAGCTTCTTTGAAGTATAATTGACACACGATAATTGTCCAAGTTTAAAGGGTACAATCTACTAAGTCTTGATCTATGTATAGACCCACGAAACCATTACCATGATCAAGATAATGAAGATATCAGTCAACCCCAAAAGTTTCCTCATGTGCATCCCGGTTGTCACTGTAAGTTATCTTGGAACCATAGGAGAACTGGCCTTAGGATGAAGTCAGCACTGAAGGGGTCAGAATAGAAAGAGGGACTAAATCAATCACTGAGTGATTGATGGCAACATTAAGTCTCTGATTGATTTGCACCTGGAGCCTGCCTATAGCCGGCAGCTGTATAGGCAGCTCCTAAGAGGGCTGCCAATTATTCCTGCCTCCTGGTCTTCAGGCCTTTGATAATCCCCTTCCCTTGAGTATGGACAACACCTGTAACTTGCTCCTAACCAATAGAACTGGGATGTCATGTCTGTGATATGGTTATATAGACTGAGACTTGCATGTTGCACTCTCTCTTTTGCCTTCTCAGCCTGCACACTTTCATGAAGGAAGTGGTCATGTTGGAGATTTCCACATGGCAAGGAGGTGAGGGTGGCCTCAAGACAATAGCCAGCAAGGAACTGAGGCCCTCAGTCCAGCAGCCCTTAAGGAACTGAATCCTTCCAACAACCGTGTGAGTTTGGAAGCAGATCCTTCCGCAGCTGAGCATTCAGATGAGACTCCAGCCCTTGCCAGCAACTTGATTGCAGTTCTGTGAGAAGCCTGAAGCAGTGGCAAACATCAACTGTGCCAAGTCTCCTAACTTACAGAGACTGTGAGATAATAAATGTGTGTTAAGGCCGGGTGCCATGGCTTACACCTGTAATCCCAGCACTTTGGAAGGCCAAGATGGGAGGATCACTTGAGGTCAAGAGTTCGAGACCAGCCTGGCCAACATGGTGAAACCTCATCTCTACTTAGAAAATACAAAAATTAGCTGGGTGTGGTGACATACACCTGTAGTCCCAGATACTTGGGAGACTGAGGCAGGAGAATTGCTTGAATTCAGGAGCTGGAGGTTGCAGTAAGCCGAGATTGTACCACTGCACTCCAGCCTAGGCAACAGAGTGAGATTCTGTCTCAAAAAAAAAAAAAAAAAAAAAAAAAAAAAAAAAAAGTGTGTTATTGTAAGCTACGAAAGTTGGGGTTAATTTGTTACACAGCAATAGATAATGAATATACCACCCTGTCTCTAGGCTTTGAGTTAAATGAGGTAATCCATTTCCTATGTATTCAGTCCACTTAGAGTTAGGATTTTCTGTCACTTAATACCCAAGAGCGTCTTCCTATGGCATATTCATCCCACTAGCATCTAAACTGCTCAAGAGCAGGACTTCATGACCTCCTAATGCCTCAGTGGTGTCAGTAACTTTGTAGACTGTATGAATTAAGAACATTGTTGGCCCTGATTTCGCTTCTCTTCTGACAGCACAATCCAGCAACAATCAGAATGGAACAAAACTCAGAAATGGAGAAGCCTTTGTCCTTAGTTACAAGTCATTTTTATTTAGCCAGCAAGAGGTTATTACTGTTTACAGAACCCTCTACTTGATATTGGAGGGGGGTGAGAAATGTATTCCCTGCCCCCAAGGAGCTTGCACCCATGCTAAGGACAATCGAAGTTTGAGAATCCTACAGTGTCTAGCAATGTGTAACATGTGCAGGTTAATAGGGCACTTCAGTTGGG
Organism: Theropithecus gelada; assembly: GCF_003255815.1. Taxonomy (NCBI): domain Eukaryota; kingdom Metazoa; phylum Chordata; class Mammalia; order Primates; family Cercopithecidae; genus Theropithecus; species Theropithecus gelada. Next base: position 93,927,337 of record NC_037675.1, read on the forward strand.
ACAGGCTTCAGGGACAGAACCCGGAGTCACATGAGCAAATGCAGCTGATTGTCTGGGCAGGGAAAAGTTCCCTGAGAAAGAACTTGGAAGCCTCCAGTTCCTGCCTCCAGTGATGGGTAGGGCTAGCCAAGGAGGAATGGGATGCCGGGACACCAGACAAGAAGCTTCCCCAATAATATAGTTTGGGGGCTGTTTGGAAAGCTGTTTGTCTTCTCATCAACTTAGTACCCTATCTCTGAGTTTGCCCACCCCTCACAGCCAAGATGGGTCCATGAGACTACCCCTCCTGAGAACTGGGAATTGGGGCTGAGGTGCTGGTCAGTTTCTACACAGCTGCAATGGAAACATGTACTCTTGGGAGCTGCAGGATGGTCTCTCAGTAGAGAAGGGAAAGAGGCCTGGGACCTGCAGAGGCGGGACAATGAGGCAGAATCCCAGAGAGCCATGCTGAAGAAGGTCTCTATTGTCCCATAGGAGAGACCCCCAGCATGTCTGTCTGGGCCCCCCTCCCTTCCAGAACTGGGGGAGTCCCTGACCAGCCGTGGGGACCACAAGGCACACCTACACCTGTGTCAGATTCACTTCCTGCCACGCAGAATCTCAGAACAGGAAGAGGCAAGAGATCCAGGCAGATGCCAGGCCAGTCCCCATGGGGCAACCTGGCTCTCAGAGGTGCTTCTTTAGCTAGTACAATGTTTAGAAATCGGGGCCAGGCACAGTGGTGCAGTGGCTCACGTCTATAATCCCAGCACTTTGGGAGGCAGAGGTGGGTCGATCACCTGAGGTCAGGAGTTTGAGACCATCCTAGCCAAGAGAGGGAAGCCCCGTCTCTACTAAAAATACAAAAATCAGCTGGGCCTGGTGGCAGGTGCCTGTAATCCCAGCTACTCGGGAGGCTGAGGCAGGAGAATCACTTGAACCTGGGAGGCAGAGGTTGCAGTGAGCTGATATGCACTCCAGCCTGGGCAACACAGTAAAACTCCGTCTCAAAAAAAAAAAAAAAAAAAAAAGTTTAGAAATCGGAAACTTTCCTATTAAAAATTCCAGATTTTTTAAATTGTAAGGGCTTGGGTGCTCAGGCCCTCATTCTTGTTGGATAGCTGTTGGTGAGAACAGAGAAGAGGCTGTCCCTTTTGCCTGGTTCCCAGTTGACCCCAACCCTGTCCTGTCAGGGCAGACAGTTTTATTACCATCTGGCCTGAGGACACTAATTGATTTTGCAATAATAGAGCTTGTCTCTGTCTGTCTCTCTTTTAAAGATTTCTCCAAATCTTTAAAATGGAGGGAATGGACACGTAGAACCTTGTTGGGGGGTCAGAAGAAGATGAAACCCTTGCAAGATGAGCTGTTTTCTGATGATCTACTTTTGCCAAACAAAATATCCCAAACAGCAACCATTTTATTGGTCAGGAATTCAGAGCATGAGGACTTGGGAATGAAAAGAGAACCCAGGAAGAGAGCAGAGGGCAAGCTTGGCCGTGGTGCACCATGGGCCACAACCTAAAGAGGCTGCTCAGATTCTTGGTCTCCACTATGGTCATTTATCAGTAACAGGGTCACGGTGGGTCCCCATCTGCTGTCCACCTGAGGAATTCTGGCTTCTCAGAGCAGGTGAGCACTGGGGCTAGGCCCATGGAAGCCAGGCTTTGAGAGACTTGTCCTGCGTTTCCCAGCAGTGGTCCAGGGAGCTGAAGGAAACCTTTCAGATCAGCCTGGGCGGGGATGAAGGATTGTTCTAGGTGCAGTAGTTATATAGACCGCTTCCCTGGGGTCCAGGGAGTCCTGAGAGTGGCCTGCAGACTTGTTTTAGAAACAACTAAGGAATAATAATGGGGCCCTGGAGGCAGGGGTCTTCTTGTCCATCTCATTTGTACTCATTGCTTATAGATGAGCAAGATGAGCCTTTGGGAAGAGACTTGCTCAAGGCCACCCAGAAGCCACATGGGTCTGTCCTCAAAGCCCATGTTTTCAAACAGGGCTTTGAAATCCTTGGAAACATGTTCAGCCCTGTTGAGGGAGATGGTGGAGAAGATGACTCATTCCCATCCAGGAGGAAATAATTTAGCCTCTGGAGGAGAGGAAAAGTCAGTGGGGGGTGGTTATGACCTAACGAAGGGAACCTGTAGGAATCTGGGCAGAGGGGAAAGGGGTATGAGCTGGAGCAGTCAGGGTGGCCTCCTGGAGGCTGTACTTTTTCCCCCTTTAAAAAAAAAAACAGCTTTATTGAAATATAATTTATATACTGTACAATTCCCCCACTTACAGCATACAATTCAATGGTTTTTACTGTAGCCAGTTGTGCAACCATCACTACAATCAATTTTAGAACATTTTCATCACCCCATAACTCTTAGCAGTCATTCCTCATGGTCTTCTGTTCCCCCAGCCTCTGACAACCACTAGAGTACTTTCTGTCTCTCTGGACTTGCCTATACTGGACATTTCATATGAATGGAATGTGGTCCTTCGTGACCAGCTTTTTTCAATGAGCATAATGTTTTTGAGGTTTATGCATGGTGTAGCATGTGTCAGTACTTCATTCCTTTTCATGGCCTAATAATATTCCACTGTATGGATGTACCACATTGTGTTTATACATTTGTCAACTGATGACATTAGATTGTTTCCATCTTTTGGCTAGTATGAACAATACTACTATGAACACTCATGTATAAGTTTTTGCATGAACACGTTTTCATTTTTCTTGGCTACATAACTAGGAATGCAATTACTGGGCCATATGCTTAACTTGATGTTTAACTTTTTGAGTAACTGCCAGACTCTTTTCCTAAGTGGCTGCACCATTTTACATCCCACGGGGGAGGCTAGACTTTTCGTGTATGCTCAGATGTGGATTCTTTTCTTTCTAACTTCTGGCAGGCTGATTTGGTGGAAATCCAGGGAAGATGGGAGAGGAGGGTGTGAGGAGAGAGCAGCAGGGCAGAGAGGCCTGAGGATCTTTTCACCAGAGCCCTGGGCTCAGTACTGTCTGGTCCTCACTTGCCATGTGGCCTTGAGCAAGTCACCTCCACTCTCTAGGCCTCAGTTTCCTTATCTCTAAAATGAAGGTATTAGATCTGGAAGATTTTGCCCCCGGAGGACACTTGTGATATCTAGAGACATTTCTGGTCATTACAGAGAGAGGCTGATGCTATGGGTATTTATGGATCATGGAGAGGCCATGGATAGCGTTAAACCTCCTGCAGTGCAGAAGGCAACCCCAATAACAAAGCATTAGCCGGCCCCAAATGTCAATAGTGGCCAGGTAAAGAAATCCTGCATGAGACTGAGGTGACCTAATAGGGTCCAGTCCTGCTCACTCTGGGAAATGCTCTGGGAAAAGACTGGGCTTGGGAGGCATTTTTGAGCACCCAGGCACTTAGAAGAGAGGCCTCACGGTCCCACCTGGGGTTGCTGTGGGTCTTGCATTTGTGTAAGCTGGCCGGTGTTCTCCATCTGCGGTACCCGGCACAGGTGAATTAGACGCCAGGCTTGGTGGATGAGCAGCCCGCCTTGTTGAAGAGTGAGCTCCTTGTCACGGGAAGCATCCAAGAGGGGGCGCGTGCAGATCTGTCAGGAATGTGGAGGAGGCGCCCTGGCTCTGGTCTGAGGCTGCCCTTGAACGATTTCCAGGCTCCCTTGGGCAAGGCTGTGGCTCCGTGTGGGGCGAGCTCCCCGCCAGCTCTGGGCCTCCCCACCTGCCGGCCCGCGGTCGGCACTGGCACAAGCGGAGGCCGTCTTCCTTCCCCCGCCGCCCCACGCCGAGTGGAAGACTTTCCTCTAAGTTTCCCTCTCCGAAGCCCCGCGGACCTCCCGCGCCCCAGCCCCAGCCCGCGGAGGCGGCACCCCGAAGCTGGGCGCCCGCGCGGCGCCTCGGTCCCGGCACCCCCCGCCCCCAGGCCCGGCCCCGGGGGCGCGGCCGCCGGGTCCTCGGTGTGCCCCAGGGGGCTCTGGGCCGCGAGCCGCTGCCGAATGGCTTTTGACAAAAAAACCCTTGACCACCAAGGCCAGCCTCTTCCTGAAAGCCCCGCTCGCTCCGATACAGGAAGTAGAAGGGAGCGAGCGCCCCAGAGCGCGGCGGCAGCTGCGGCCCGGCCCTTCCCGAGGGCCAGAGCCAGGGACATGCGGGCGCCCGGGACTCCGCGTTCCGCTCGGCCCGGCGCCTGAGCTCCTCCGTTCCCCGTCCCGGAGCTGCCGGCGGCATGATCCGACACGCCGGGGCGCCCACGTGCGGGGACCCCACGGGGTAAGTCCGGGCAGCCGCCCACTCCTCCCTTGCGGTCTCCACGGCCCCCATCCTGGCCGCCCCACTCCACTTCTTGTCCCCGAGAGTCCTCCGGGCGCGGGACCTCGGGGGCGTCGGGCTGAGACGGGTCCCCCACCGTGGCCGAGGCCAGATCCCAGTTCTGCGGGGCAGGGGGCGGCCCTGGTGACTCCGCTGGACCCGACAACTCGGCTAAACTTTCAAGGCCAGGCATTTCACTGGGAACCCAGTGCACACTTTAGGCTGCTGGTGGACAGATTACGAGGGAGTGCGTCTCTACCTGTCAGAGCCGGGGCTGCCCGCGTGGACGCGGGCCCCTCCCCGGCTTCTGCCCCGCCTGAACTTTGCAAACAAATTCGCTGTGCCGGCCCCGCCAGCCTGCTGCACCCGCTGCTCTGCGAGTCCCAGCGCGCGCCCTCGGGCACTGGAGCCCGGCCGGGTGTGGGGTCGGAGACCCGGACCCCCGCAACTTTGGGCGCCCGCGGCCCAACAACCGACAGGCCCTCTTGGACCGCGAGTCCACTGGGCCCTTTTCCCCCGCCCCTCTGTCCTGGCCATAGACAGTGACCTTCGCACCGGCCGTGGCCGAGCCTGGTGCTTGGGTAGGGTCCAGGGCGCACGGGCTGCGCGCGGGCTGTGGGATCCCGAGGGAGAAGGCGCAGCGTGGAATGCATGACGCCGAACGGTTTGGGAACTGACTTGGAGAGGAGTCCCTGGTGGCTAAGTCCCCGCTCCGCCTCCATGTCGCCCCCAGCCCCACCTCGCGAGCTGGGGCATTGCTCCGGGCTGGGCTCTGAGAGAAAGTCTTCTCGCCTTGCCCAGCTCAGAGGGCGTCCTGAGAAGCTTCAGGTGTTGTAGAGACGCCAGGTCGGAGGCGGATTCCCGGGGAAAGCCTATCTCTGGGTGCCCAGGAGCGCGTCTGGGGAAGCCATCCCCAGCTTTTTGGTTTAAAAGTCCCGGGCCTACTTCTCTGATGGACACCCTGCCGCTGCCTGGCCTGGCCGTGTGACCTCATCTCCCAGGCCCTCGGTTCTCTGCTCTGTGAAACAGGAGAGTTGGGCGGATCTTGTGTAGTCCTGAACCGGGGGACAGCTGGAGGTGATGGGCTCCCACTCAGCTGGGAGAGACTGCGAGGGGGCCTTAAGCTCATCTAGATCTGAACGTCTCCCTTCTTCTCCCTCCCTCCTGCCAGCCCTGAAATTCTGGATGCTGGTTTCTCTGCAAAGACAAATGCCGTCCGGTGGGCCGGTGGGAGGAACTGGGAATTCGTTGGGGAAGAACCTCCCCAGCCTCACACCCACTTGCAAGTATCTGCCACACCCAAGATGGCAGGGTGAAGCCGGAGAGAAGTTTCTCAGGGAGGAAGAGGAGGTGAGGGGCCAGGGATGCTGACCTCACCGACTTCTCATTTTCCCCAGAGATGATCTGGTGTGACCCACTTCCCCTTGTCTTTTTTTGTTCATTACTGGGTCAGTTATTTAAACTCTCTGTATCTCGGTTCACTTATCAATAAAACGATAAATAATAGTAACTACCCCTTAGAGTTGTTCTGAGGACTAAATGCACGGAAAGGGTTGAATGCATTAGCCTATAGGGTAAACCCTTAATCATAATTATCACCATTATTATCATTTGTTAGGTATGATCCCTCCATTTGCCAACTGTGTAACGTCAGACAAGTGACCCGGCCCCTGCCTCACCTGTAAACTGGGGGTACTAGCAACACACACCACGTAGAATTGTTTCATGGACTGGCTGAGTTCATAGCTAAGCAGCTGCCCCCAGGCAGCTTAGGGGAAGCCCATCTGTTCAGGCCTGCTTAGAACTGTGCTTGGTACATTCTAGCGCTATATGAATATTGGTTTGTTGCTAAAAACATGGCTTTGTTTTGGAGGACCTTTTGGGTTGGAAGGGCTTTGAAGGGTAGAGGATTTGCTGGTGGATTGGAGGGAAGGAGGAGTGGAGGATGACTCTGGTGGGGCTCTGTCTGCCCAGGGTCCAGTGCTCCAGGGACAGATGCCGAGCTGTGTGTAGTCTGCTGAGAGTGGGTTCTCAGAGTCCACTCAGGCCAGTAGCTTTCAGGGGGTAGGGAGAGACCTAGCAGGCACCCCCATGCAGCCCCACCATGGCAAGTAGACCGGTCACCTTTTCACATCTTTGCCATGTTAAAGGTCTGCTTAAGATTTCATTTGAAAAAGGATTCCACTGCCGGAAAAAATGTGGCTGTCACTGACCTAATCAATCCCCTAATTCAACAATGAGGAACCGGAGACTCAGAAAGGGGAAATGGGCTCCCTGGTATTGGGGGAGGTGGTGGTAACTCACGGCTCCTGAGCCTTGGCCTGATCTAATGCAAGGGTCCTGCTAGAGCCCTAAAGGAGCCCCTTACCCAGTCCAGGTTGAGACAGGGGGCTCTTCTGGGTGGGGCCCACCTAGAGCAGGGCCAGTGATGGATTCAGGGTGTGAGCTCGCAGCTCCAGCTCTGTCCCTTGACCTTGGCTTCCTGGATTCAAAGAGCTAATGTTCCTGGAGGTCCTGACTGGCACTTAGGAGACCTAGCCCTTGCCAGATCCTAACAGAGGCTCTGGTGCACAAGAGCAAAGGGTCACTTCACCAGCTCAAGCCTGCACTCCTGCCCCCACCCCACGAGAAGCCCCAGTACATCCTCTGAGAAGCAGCAGGGAGTGCAAGGGTCTGGGGGTGTAGGGTCCCCTTGGGATGAAGGAGTCGCAGCACATTTATCCCTGAGGCCCTCCTTATCTCCCCTACCCCCTTGGTGCCCCTCTATCCTGGCTCTGGGTCCCTGATCCGTGATCTTCACTGAAGCAGCAAGTATGAAAAGCTTAAAATGCCCCAGGGCTCCTGCATTTTAACCCAGGAGATACAGAAATCAAAACTGGAAACCTACCAGGAACTTATCTCAGCTGGAAGCAGAGAGAGGCGTGATATTTGAAGGAGGACACCCAGATCCTTCACCATCCCCTTAGGCCTCCCTGGAGCTCCATTTTGGAGACAGGAGTCTGAGGTGGTCTGTGTTGCCTCCCAGTCCCTTGCCAGAGCAGAGACAGGGAAAGAATGGGTGACAGATGGCCACAAACTCTGTCTCTGTGACCCCCTGGAAGATTCCACCTGTCATGGCAAGACATGGCAAGCTGTGTCATCTAGGTAGTGATGAGTGAGCACAGTTGGGTGGGCAGCAAGGAAGAGGGGAGGCAGCTTGGAGGAGGGGAGTGCCTGAGCAAAGGCTTGGGCGGTGGGAAAGTGTGGTGGAGGGGCTTGTGGGGCGGGGAGTGCACCCTTCAAAACCCAGAAGTGCATGACACACATTGCTTTATGAAGTGACTGTTATCAGATAACAGGGGTTGAGGAAACGGAAGACAAATTTTGGCTGGGGAGAGATTGACAGAAGAGGGGCAAAAGTATAAAGAGGTCTGCCCACAGAACCCCATCCTTGGGGGGCCTGGGTCATCTAGGGGATTGGGGGGCATCTGTGTGTTCAGAAAGAGCCTTAACATGGGGTAAATGACGCCCAAGGCCTCTTAACTTCCTGTTGGCCCCCTGCTCTCTGATCCTATTAGGGAGTAACCTTTAGAAGAGAGTGAAGGGCCGTGTGTTATCATCTTGTTATTGGGTAATTGGTTGGTGCTGCTCTAATGGACAACTCCAGAATGTCCTGTTGATACAACCATTGCCCCGAACCAGCATTTATTCTGAGAACCAGGAAGTCGAACTTCTCCTGCCCACCAGGAGTGTCTGAAACATGGATATTTTCCCCCAAGATTGGAGCCAAAAATGAAAATCACAGCTTTAATGACTTTACCAAACTGGATCTCCCCCTCCATCCTACCCCACAATGGGCCCTTCTCGTGGTTTGCTTGTTGCCGATCAATCTAGAGGGACTCTCAGGCCGGGCAGGGAAAGCGGTGTGTCCCCCAGTAGCCCCCTAATTGCCCTCAGGTGACATGCTGTCCTATTTAAAAGGTCCCTCAAGAAAGTCCTGCCCTCCGTGCCGCAGCCCAGCCCTGCTGGAAGCCGGTGCACAGCTTCATGTCTCCTGTCCTCCCCGACGTGCTGAGCTGGTCTGTGGTCTTGTGCCTTTGCCCGTGAGGTTCTTTCTGCCCTTTTTACAGGGCTCACCTCTTCCATGCAGCCTTCCATCCGTGCCAGCTCACAGAGATTCCTGCCTTTTGAATATTCATAGCCTTTTTCACATGAACCGCATGTTTGCCTAGCAATTTGAAAGAAGCCAAAACCTCTTTAATCTTATGACTTCCTACTTCAGTTACAAACTTCCAAAGAAAGGGGTCAGGTCTTTTTGTTCCATATCCTTGTGTCCTACACGCACTTGGCACTCAACAAATGCTTGAGGCCAACGATACACTGATTGAAGGCTGCACAGCCTTATCTTTTGTGTCCCTGGAGCCCCTGAATTTCTGGAGGTGTTTACAAGGTGACCCAGATCACAGGGTGGGGCTAAGTAGGGGGAGACCCAGGGCTTGGGGGCTTGGAGCCCAACTCCATTCTGCAGCAGCTGGTGACCCCCACCACAAGGCTACCATACTCCTCTCGAAGTCTGGAAAGAGGAGGCCACCCAGGCAATTGAGTAGGGACCCTGCTTGGCCCCGACTCACCTAATTTTATCCTCCCCAGCTGTGCTCCTGATACTTGTCAGGGAGAAAGGATGGGGGAAGGGGAGGCCAGCCCTGGATACTGTGTCTCAGCTGGAAGAATGGAGAATAGCTTGGTGTACAGACTTGGGGGAGCCCTGGGGTGCCGGTGGGTTCCAAATGCGGGTCTCTGGACCACTGAGAAATTAGGAAAATAAGGGTGGCCTGTGTGTGTGTGTGCTCTGTGTGTGTGTATTGGGGGCGGGGGTCAGCATCAGCGTCAGCCATGGCTGCCAACATGTCTTTTCTTAGGCAGAACTGTCCTTTGCTGGTTTGGAAGAGGCGTGGGGACTTGCATGTTGTAGGTCATCAGTAGGGCTAGAGAATCTGGGGTCCTGTCTCCTCTAGTGTTTTAGGATTTTATTCTAGGAAGCCACTCCCTTCTCTCTGGACCTCATTTTCCCATCTGAGAAAAGAGCTCCATGTTGTTAAGGTCCCTGCTTGCTCTGATAGTCAGCAGCTACCCGAGTTACCAGCTAGCAGGCAGCAGAAGCTGGTGTCCTAGAATAATAGCGTTCAGGGGATTGAAGTGCCATTGGAGCTGAAGTGGCCCATGGAACATGCAGGCACTTTCACGAGAAACGAAGACCCATCCAAGAGACTTCTGGCTCATTACCCTGACCAAGCTACCTGGAAGGAAATGGTTTTTCTTTTTCTTTTTGCTATTGCTATGGTTTTATTTTGAAAAACCTAGTCTTGAAAAAAGTACATTTGGTTTTGGGAGCCCACTTTGGGGCAGGACCCATGGCTTCTTGCCAAGTGGACAGTAAGCTGGGAAGGTTTCTCAGGTGGGGAGCCCTGGAGAGCTGGAGTAGCCTCTCGAGGGTGGCTGGGCCGGTGAGGTGGAGCCTGCCTGGCCATCGGCTGTGGGAGCTGTGGAGGTGCTGAGGAGATCACAGGCAGCTGGGGGTGGGGGGCCTGGCTGTTTAGAGGTCGTCTGTGAAACTGCCCCTGTCAGGGTTGGAGTCTGAGGGGCGGCCCTACCAAGGGAGGTTGAGGCAGGTGCCAGGCTGAGGGAGCTCTCTGCCAGGCCTCAGGCTTCCTGCCCAGGGCTGCCCAGAGATAGCCAACACATCCCTGTGCAGGTGAGGGCAGCCTTGATGCTGTGTGCCTCCCTCCCCACACACAGTGTAGTACAGTGAAGCCAGTCCCTCCCTCCTGCCAGCGTGGCCTTGATGGAGAAGAGAGGAGTGATGGGTACACGGGAGGCCTTCCCTCACACTGGCATCCACAGGGCAGTGGGAAGGCCTTACTATCTGTGTGGCATCAGCATTTATAGAAGAATCTGGAAGCCACAACCGTGTCCTCTCCTCTCACTTTTCTGCCGGTAGGGCCTCTGTGTGGCCTTGGCATGTCTCCTCTCCACGGGGGTAGGGGTTGGAGGGGCTGCCTCCAAAGCAGAAACAGAGCTGATGGTCAGAAGCTTTGAACATGGCTGCAGAGCGCCCCAATTTGACCTCAGTAATACCCACGGGTGTTACCCCATCTCAACCAGTACATGTTTAATGGAATGAACGAGGCTGCAATGAAATGTCGGTTCTCTTTTTAGCAGAAATGGCCTAGGCCGTGGTTGTGGTCAAGGGCTGTTGTCTGTATTTGATGTGACGGCACACACTCAGGCCACATCCTATGGGGTAATGGCGCTTGCATCCCCACCTTCAGGGACTGAGAGAGCCCCAGAGCCTGGCTCTGCACACAGGCCTGGAGCTGTGGGGAAGCAAGGATTCCAGTAGAGGGGTGTGGGAGTGGGGCCCATCCTTGAGGGGCTGCCCTAAGGGGGGCTCTCCTAGAAGGTGGCCTCCATTTTGCCCCTGAATCTGGGGTCTTTATCAAAGCTGAGAACTTTTTATTCCCTAGTTAAGAGATGCTAAACGCCACCTTACCTCCCGACTGACGTTCAACATGGGGTGTCAGGGACTGATGCGAAAACCTGTTTTCTGAAAGACAAGCTGGAGAGAGGGGTGGACAGAGGGCACCCCAACAGTAGCAGAGAAGCCTTCCCCTCCTCCAAAGCTTCCCAGAGCTAAATTGTTCTGTGGGTCAATACGTGTGCTTCTTCATCCACCTCCCTGGACTGAAGAAATAAAGGGCTTTGCATCTGAAATTCACAATCTGATGATCTCTGGCTAAAGGGAACAAGTTGTCAAGAAAGAAGTCACCAGGGACCTTTTCCCCAACCTCCGTGTTCCCAGCTTCCTTAATCTCAGTCAATGTCACAGACTGTAAATTTCTCTAGGGATGTAGCAGTTCAAAGCAAGGACTTATCTGTCTACCGATGGCACCCGGTGACAGCATTTATTATCCTTGCTTCTTTCTGTTCTTGACATTTTTGACAGAGCATCCATCTAAAATATATTCAAGGATTCTTCTCACAATGGATGTCTTCTCATTTATCTTCACCCATCCTCCTAATCATCATCCAGACATCCACCTATCCATTCTATTCACCATCCATCCATCTATCCATCTACTTATCCACCCATCCACCTATTCACCCACCCACCCTTCCATCCATCCACCCACCCACCCACCCACGAACCAACCTACCCTTCATCCATCCATCCATCTACCTATCCGCCCATCGACCTATCAACCCTCCCACCCTTCTATCCATCCATCCATCCATCCACCCACGCACCTACCCTTCCATCCTTCCATCCATCAATCCATCTATTTACTGAACACCTGAACACCTAGGAGTTTCCAGTTTATCTACTAAGGAAAATGATTTGATTTGGATGTTCGTCCCCTCCAAATCTCATGTTGAAATGTGATCCTGAGTGTTGGAGGTGGGGCCTGGTGGGAGGTGTTTGGGTCATGGGGGCAGATCCATCATGAATGACTTGGTGCCATCCTCACAGTAATGAGTGAGTTCTCAGTTCACATGAGATCTGGTTGTTTAAAAGAGCCTTGCACCTCCCTGCTCTCTCCCTCTTGCTCTGTCTTGCCATATGACACACCTGTTCCCCCTTCCCCTTCCACCATTATTGGAGGCTTCCTGAGACCTCACCAGGAGTGGATTCTGGCACCATACTTCTCATACAGCCTGCAGAACCATGAGCCAAAATAAACCTCTTTTTTTTTTTTTTGAGATGGAGTCTCGCTCTGTCACCCAGGCTAGAGTGCAGTGGTGCGATCTCAGCTCACTGGAAGCTCCGCCTCCCAGGTTCACGCCATTCTCCTGCCTCAGCCTTCCAAGTAGCTCGGACTACAGGTGCCCGCCACCACACCTGGCTAATTTTTTGTATTTTTAGTAGAGATGGGGTTTCACCGTGTTAGCAAGAATGGTCTCGATCTCCTGACCTCATGATCTGCCCACCTCAGCCTCCCAAAGTGCTGGGATTACAGGTGTGAACCACCGAGCCTGCCAATAAACTTCTTTTCTTTATAAATTACCCAGCCTCAGGTATTCCTTTATAGTGACGCAAACTGAACTAACACAGAAAGTAAGAGAAATATGTGCGTATTTAAAGCACAGGGTACTATATAAAAAGCTGCCAAGGTTCTGTTACAGTTGGCTGTGCAGAGTGAGTAGGGAGGACTCCCTGACAGAGGTGGCATTTGAATTGGATATGCAGGATTTTAACCACTGAAATCAAGCATATGCAGAGAAGCATATTGCAGATAGGAGAAACGCCCTGAGTGGGAAAGGACACGTTGTGTGTGGCAGCCCTAAGAATCTGGGGTGGGGGCAGGGAGAAGATTCCATGTGTGATGGGCCTGGAAAGGTGGTTGGGGCCCCCTTGGCTATGGGTGGGCAAGTTTGACTTTTACCATGGCGGTGAAGACCACAGTTCTGTTCTTCCGGGCAAGACACTGAAACGGAACCTGCCAGAGCACCTTCTTCCCCCTCCTCTGTTAGGCAAAAGTCGATCTCTAGCGCCCGCTGTTGTTGCCAGGGTTACCTGAGATGATGATGTTCTTGACTCTGGGTTGTGAGACCAGTGGGGGACTCTTCCCTGTATGTATGTGGGGGGGGTGTGTGTGTGTGCACACATGCTATTGATTTTCCAAAAAATGTATTATAGACTTTAAAAGTTCATACACAGACATACCCAAAATAGGGAAATTTAAAGCATCAAACATTTTTATCTGAGTCTGCACCCGGTGCAAGTATGTGTTAACTTGTGTTCTTTTTTCACTGAGTGTTACCTCTGGTACACATTGCTACGTGCTGTGTGGTGGACCTATGTTGCCTACCTGCCATCTTCGATGGTCTCATCATATTATGATCATTTTAATGGTCAGAGTTATTTCATGTGCCTATCTTGACTTCTTTCCAAGTCCCCTCTGTTTTAAATGAAGCTCCTGAAAACTTCCTTGGGTCTAGGGTTTAGGGACCATTTTCTTGAGATCTGTCACCATCCTGGAGCCTTTGAGTCCAGGAGTGAAGCAGAGCCTGCTGATTGGCCCCTGAATTTTTGCTAGGTGTAAGTTTTAGCTGAACATTTCCCAATTTTCTTGCAGCTAGGTGTGGCCATATGACTAAGTTCAGGACAGTGAGATGTAAGTGGGGAGTATAATCTGCTTGGAAAACCCCTTAAGTGGAGTGTCCTTCTCTCCTTTCCTCTTTCCTGTTGCCTGAAATGCAGACGTGATGGCTGGAGTTGAAGCAGCCATCTTGGATTCTGAGGCACACTTAAGCATGGAAGCTATGCAGGATAGAACAACAATACATTACAGTAAGGGTCCTAAACATGTTAGACCATCATCCCAGCTACAGACTGCTTACCAGTTTTTTTATGAGAAGAATACATACTATCTTGTTTGTTTGTTTATTTTTTAGATGTAGTTTTGCTCTTGTCCCCCAGGCTGGAGTGCAGTGGTGATCTCGGCTTACTGCAACCTCTGCCTCCCAGGTTCAAGTGATTCTCCTGCCTCAGCCTCTCGAGTAGTTGGGATTACAGGTGCCTGCCGCCACTCCTGGCTCGTTTTTTTATTTCTAGTAGAGATGGCGTTTCACCATGTTGGCCAGGCTGGTCTTGAACTCCTATCCTCAGGTGATCCACCTATCCCGGCCTCCCAAAGTGCTGGGATTACAGGCATGAGCCACCGTGCCCAGCCATACTATCTTGCTTATTTTAATTTCTTATTTTAGATTTTCTATCACTTACAAGCTTAGTTCTAATGAACACAAAGAGCTTTCTATCTCTGTCACGTAGCACCAGATTATATGCCCGAAGTACTCAGCTGCCTTGCAGGGCGACCTGCAAGTCCCCATTTCCTAGTAGAGGCAAGAATGAGGAAGAGGGAGGAGAGAGGAAAGGCAGCTTTGCACCCACTAAGGCTCTTGTTTCAAGGACTAGATTGCAAACATTTTTTCTTTTCATATTAAGTGTTTATGAGTTTTAGCTTTCGCCAGAAGCTTTAGACTGTTTATTCTGGTTTGTGTCTCTGACTCTCAAATCCTTGTTCTTTGACAGGGCTAGGTTTCCTGATCAAGGCAGCCATGCCTCTTCCCCCACCTCAGTTCTGTGCTTTAGGCCGAGAACTCACTTAGGTTAACCCTCCCCGCGCCAGTGTTCTCCAGCGCCTCCTGAGAGTTGGTGTCCCTGCCACACCAGCACAAGAAAGGCCTGGAGACCAGGTGCAATGGCTCATGCCTGTAATCCCAGTGCTTTGGGAGGCTGAGCTGGGAGGATCTCTTGAGGCCAGGAATTCAAGACCAGACTGGGCAACACAGCAAGACCCAGTCTCTACAGAAAATGTTATAAATGAGCTGGGCATGGTGGCGTGTACTTGTAGTCACAGCTACTTGGGAGGCTGAGGCAGGGGGATCACTCGAGCCTTGGAGTTCAAGGTTACAGTAAGCTATGATCACACCACTGCACTTCTGCCTGGGTGATAGAGTGAGATCCTATCTGCATACAAAAAACTAAACTAAAATAAGGACCTGGGGCCCAGTCTCAACAATGCCTGCGTCCTTGCCGGATGCTGCCGTCACTCATTCATTCACCGTCTCTTTGTTGAGACGGTCTTGGGGTCTCTTGGGCCGTATCTTGGCACTTGCTGAGTGTTAAGCTGGGTTTGTGCTGACCACTGGCCACTGGGAGCCTTCAGTGGCCACTTCACCTCTTTGCCCAGCCTTGGGAAAGGTTTGTCCTGAAACGGCTGGGACTTGAATTCCCCTTTCCAGGGACAGCACAGGCCTCTTCTGAGCCTGTAAGAACCTGCCCGGAGCTGCTCAACAACAGCCTAAGACCACTCCTGGGACATAAGAGGCCCCAAGAATGGCCTGGGAGTTAGCTGGTGGGCTGTCTGGAGGAGCTGGGCCAGAGCCCGCTGAAGTGGCCTGAAGGACAGTGAGGGTCTTGTTTCCACTGGGCAAGGCCGCCCCAGCCCTGGCTCTGCAGTCCTCAGGCGTCAGAGCTTCGTGTCACTCTGGAAACTCTTCATCCAGCCCCTGCTTACAGATGAATTGGTGGCTCGGAGAGGGGAAGTGGTTTCCCCAAGGTCTCCGGACCTGTGGGCTGTCTCCCACCAAGGCTGTCTCCAAGGCTCTGTGCGGCACCCAGGCCGCTCCGTGGCACGAGGCCCCAGAGACGGAATGTGGGCACATCTGCCTTCACTAGCCACCTCCCTCTCTAGCCTCTGGAAGGGGCTGAGCTCTTTCCTGCCTCTGGGCCTAAGTGCAAGTGGCCCACCTCTACCTCTTGCAAGAAGCCTCCCAGGCTGTATGAGGCCTGCAGGGCCTCTGTACACCGTGGTACAGGTTGTTTACCGCTCATGTGTTCCTGGCTGAGGCAAAGCTGGGTAGGGGCTGAAATTTCATTCTCTTGTCAAGCTTTGTGTCACGACAGGTATGTGTGAGGGTGGGGTGGGGGCTGGCCTGCACCCATGGGCAGCAAGGAGCACCCTTTTCTAATTTATGCAGAGGCACCCTATAGGCTACCAAGGACCCCAGCCACAGAAGAGCCGGCAGCACGCTGGGTGCTCGCCCCGATGCCTGTGGCAGCTCATTCTGTGTGTAGCCCCACTAGACTGTAAGCTCCCACCAGCAGGGCCAGTGGCTCTTCCTGGCAGGGTGTGGGGTGGTATTGCCGAGTCAGCACCATGTAGGGTACAGAATACTCCCCCAGGAACACTGGTGCTGAGCGAGAGTTTAAGGGGAGGGAAGGAGGATCTAGTGCAGGGCTCGATAAGTGTTTGCTGAATTAATATATGGTGGGTTGATGCCAAAGAGAGGGGTGAAGGGGAATTGCCCAGGACAGAGGGCCTCTGGGAGAGGGAATGGAGCCCGCTGGGAGGCCTGCCAGGAGTGGAGGGGGCTGTGAGCTGTGAACATCTGAGAAATAGGGTGGGCAGCCAAGGGAGAGGATCCAGCCACAAGAGCAGGTTGGGGCTGGCCACAGTGCTGGGAGGGGCCAAAGCCCCCAAATTCCCCTCAGCCATAGACTTTCAGGCAGCACCATGCCCTGGACCCCTGCTTTGGCCTGCACGGCACTACGCCAGCCAGGATGTGATCACCCGTCCTTGTCTCAGGGACCCTCAGTCTTGTGGGGATGCAGGAGTGACATGCAGTGCTGTAGCCACAGGGTGCAGGATGGTCCTGTGGAGTGCCGGGGGTCCCCGGCTGGCTGAAGGGCATCCTGCTCAGACTGGGGTGGCATCCGGGGGAACTTTTCCTGCGGCATGAGAGCCAGGCAAAGCCGTGCCTGGGAGTTTCCCAGGTAAACTCATGGTGGGGGTGGAGGAGCTGTTGCAGGCTCCATGTGCCTTTCATTGACAATCTGTTGGATGGACAGGGGAGGGGACCACACAGTAGAGGCTCTTGGGCCATATCCTGAGGGCAATGGAGACTATAGGCAGGAATTTTCCCCCCATTTAAAAAAACTGAGCTATTGCCCGGGCGTGGTGGCTCATGCCTGTAATCCCAGCACTTTGGGAGGCCAAGGCAAGTGGATCACTTGAGCTCAGGAGTTCGAGACCAGCCTGGGCAACATGGCGAAACCCCATCTCTACTAAAACTTTTGTAAAAATCAGCTGGGCGTGGTGGTGCATGCCTCTAGTCCCAGCTACTTGGGAGGCTGATGCGGGAGGATCAGTTGAGTCCGGGAGGCAGAGGTTGCAGTGAGCCAAGATCATGCCACTGCACTCCAGCCTGAGCGACAGGGTGAGACCCTGTCTAAATAAATAAATAAATAAATAAATAAATAAATAAATAAATGGGCCAGGCGCGGTGGCTCACATCTGTAATTCCAGCACTTTGGGAGGCCAAGACGGGTGGATCATGAGGTCAAGAGATTGAGACTATCCTGGCCAACATGATGAAACCCTGTCTCTACTAAAAATACAAAAATTAGCTGGGCGTGGTGGCATGTGCCTGTAGTTCCAGCTACTCGGGAGGCTGAGGCAGGAGAATCACTTGAACCTGGGAGGCAGAGGTTGCAGTGAGCCAAGATTGTGCCACTGCACTCCAGCCTGGCAACAGAGCAAGACTCTGTCTCATAAATAAATTAATTAATTAATAAAAACTGAGCTGGGTCTCAGTTTCCTGGGACTACCATAACAAAGTGCCACAAACTGCGTGGCTTAAAACAATATAAATTTATTCTCTCAAAGTCTTGGAGGCCAGAAGTCTGAAATCAAGTTATAGCCATTCTCCCTCCAAAGGCCTTCTGGAAGGATCCTTCAAGCTTCTGATGGCCCAGGCAATCCCTGGGGTCCCTTGGCTCGTGGCCGTACCTCTCCATTCTCGGCCTCCATTGTCACCTGGCTGTGTTCTCTGTGTCTTTCAGTGTTTCTCCCCATCATTTTTTTTTTTTTTTTTTTTTTGAGACAGAGTCTTGCTCCATCGCCCAGGCTGGAGTGCAGTGGCACGATCTCGGCTCACTGCAAGCTCTGCCTACTGGGTTCGTGCCATTCTCCTGCCTTAGCCTCCCGAGTAGCTGGGACTAGAGGCACCTGCCACCATGCCTGGCTAATGTTTTTTTGTATTTTTAGTAGAGACGGGGTTTCACCATGTTAGCCAGGATGGTCTCGATCTCCTGACCTCATGATCCACCCATCTTGGCCTCCCAAAGTGCTGGGATTACAGGTGTGAGCCACCGTGCCCGGCTGTTTCTCCCTTTCTTATAAGGACATCAGTCGGTTTGGATTTAGGGCCCAGCTTACTCCAACAGGACCTCATCTTAGCATTACATCTGCAACAAACCTATTTCCAAATAAGGTCACTTTCTGGGGTGCTATAGGACTCTATCTTTTTGGGGGATGTGATGGGACCTGTAACAAACTCTAATTTACACGGAGTAAAATTCACTCTCTTTAGTGTATGTTTCTGCACGTTCTGACAAACAGACAGCCATGCAACTGCCACTGCAGTCAAGACAGAAAATTCCATCACCCTCCAAAAGCCCCCTGGGCCCTTTTGTAGTCAGGGTCTCTTCCTCCCCAGACCTCCTCGTTTCTGCTCCATCCCTACGTTCTGCCCTTTCGAGAACATCCTGTGAATGGAATCACAGTGTGTCGTCACGTGCCTCTTTCTCAGCCGCATGCGTTTGGGGTCTGCCTGGGTTGTCGTGTGACTCGGGAGTCCATTCTTCTTTGTTGCTGAGGGTATTTTGTTGTGTGAGTCTACCCATGTGTTTATCCCTTCCCTGCTGAGGCCTGTTTGGGTTGTTTCCAGTTTTGGGCGATGACAAATATAGGCACTAACAAATGTTTGCATATAGATTTTTTATAGTGGAGCCACGCTGGCAGGCCTGCATTTGAGTTGCTATGTGAAGAAGGACGTGGGGGCAGCTCAGGGAGGGGGACATGGAAGGGGGCTGCTGGGGGGTCCAGGTCAGGGCTGGTGCCTGGACTAGGGCCTCAGCACCAAGGAGGGGAAAGGTGGGCTCAGGGACAGGAGGGCTCACTGGAGTGTATTGAGGAGGCTAAGTGGATGGAGCCTGGCGGGAGATGGGTGTGCGCTGTGGGGGCAGGGAGGTCGCCTTTATTCCCTCCCGCCGCCTTCCGCCCAGGGATATGACCATCGTGGCTGAGTGTAGCTGTCTGGACATGTGGACATTGAGTGGTAGAACAGTACTGTGTGGTGGTCAGGGCTGTGAACCCAGGAGCAAACTGCTGGGGTTCATGTTCCACTCTCTGCCTCGGTTTCCTTACCTATAAAATGACAGGCTGTAATTCAGAGTTGCTGTGTATTACATGACTGGACATATGTAAGGATCTAGAGCAGAGTCAGGAACGTAGTAGCCATGGTCTTCTGAAGGGCCCTGATTCCACACCCCCTTGTCCGTTCCACTCACAGTTTGCACTGCTTCTTGTGACCCCGTGGGGGCATGGATGGCATCCTCATCTAGAAACTGGGGAGCAGGTCCCCAGAGCCAGGTCTGCCCTGGCTTACTGTGAGACCTCTCTGATAATTGCTTCTTCCATTCACGCAGTGTGGAGATACAGGGCTGCACTGTGTCCCGGGTAATGTGTGAGCAGTGTGTGGCACAGCAGCCTGTGCACAGTAGGCACTTCGCAGTAGGCACGAAAATGTACAGCCTCATAATATGTGCATGACATGATGGGGAGAGGCCTCGGTGAGCAGTTCATGGGACACACTCCAGTTTTGGGGCTGACAGAGACTCCCCGTGCACCTGCCACAAATAGCCCCTTTTCCTCCCAAATTTGTCCTCTGCCTCCGATGGAAGCTGACGGAAGTGGTGGTCCAGCAGCCTCTGAGCTACACGGCCCATGGTGAGCTGGTGCCTGGCCTGGGCTCCAAGGAGGGAGGTGTAGTGGGTCCTGGTTCAAATGTCACAGCAGTCCCCAGAATCCAGGCTGGCTGGTGGAGATCCCCCTGCTCTGAGATAGGGTTCATGTCCAGGTTGTCTATGATTGATACCAGCCTAACAAAGGGATGTTTACAGTCAATTCTCATTGTTCACAGATTCTGTATTTGCAAATCAGCCTACTTGCTAAAATGCATTTGTAAGCCCCAGATCAATACTTTTGAAGCCATTCAAGGACATAGGCCAAGTGATGAAATATTCGAGTTGTCCGACGGGCACATTCCCAGCTGAGGTTGAACAGAGCAACCCTGTTTTCCTTCAGCTCCCGTGCTGCAAGCAAGTGTCTTTGTCAAGGTCTATTTTGTGTCATGTTTTCTCATGTTCATGCTTTTTTTGGTGGTTTCACTTTTTAGGCTCCAACACATAGTGTTCAAGGGCTGCCTCATGTTCCTAAGTGAAAGAAGGCTGTGATGTGTCTTACAGAGAAAACACGTGTGTTAGATAAGCTTTATTCAGGCATGAGTTAGTTCTGTTGCGTGAGTTTAGTGTCAGTGAATCAAGATTATATATTCAATAAGGTGCCTTTCAACAGAGATGCACATAAAACAAGGTTATGTGTTGATTGGTTGATAAAAATGTTGTGACCAGAGGCTCGTAGGAACCTAACCTTGTATTTCCCCTAGGAGCAACGATTCAGCATTCGCTCAGTGTTCATGGTGACTTTATAAAACAAAACTACCATGAATGATGAGAATCAACTGTATCTACCTCGTGTAGATAAATCTGCCCCTAACCTCTCCCATGCACTGTGCACACTTCTACCATCAGCAGCTCATGCCTCTGGCTTAAGAAGTGCCCAGTCTTAGCTATGGTCTTTCTTGAAAATGCACAAATTCTTGGGATATGCACTATCCCTCCAGTCTTGGGGCCTTGGTCCCCTCTCACCTTCAGTGACATTGAAGGGTTGGAAAGGACAGTTTCCAAGAAAGGGAGTGGTCAATGCTAATATTTTATTTTCTGTGCTTCTAACAGAAAGACTCTTGTAGGGAGTAGTGTATCAATAAAGGCAAATAAAAAGCAGGGGTTTTTGACTTTCACAGATTTGACACTAATAATCACAGCGATTATGTCTTGAGCACTTACTCAGGGTTGAGGGTTTTTTTTGTTTTTTTTTTTTTAATCAGTTAATAGTCATAGCCCCCTGAAGCTCAGACTACAATGCCCAGTTTACAGCAAGGAAACTGAGACACAGCAAGTGACTTAATCAAAGCTCTTAACTATAGCAGAGCTGTGGCCACTTCTCAGTGGATTCAGCCACCTGAACCCAGGTTTCTCTGAGTCCAGAACCTCTGCCCTAGCCCCTGAACTCCCTGCATCTCTGTGCTTTATCCCAAGGTTCTGGGACCCTACTGCCCTTTCTACACCCACGTGTGCCTGGATCCTGGAAGGGATGCCGCCAGAACCTCTGCAGCCTTCCAAGCCCCACTGAGGGGATGACCTCCCCATCCTCTCCCCAGGTTGGTCCTATGTGGACAACCCAGGTAAAGAACCTGGGAGGCGCATAAAGGTGCACCCAGCCCCACCCACCGGTCTCTCTCTTGTCATCTACTGGCAAAGTCCCACCCTATAGTCACTGTCCTTGGAGCCTTTGGGGGTCATTGTAACCTGGGTGGGATGGGTGTGCCTGTCATGCCTCAGGACTCCTCCTTGAAACATCTTACCTCCTCATTGCCTCCCTATTGTCCCCAAAGTTAATTCACCAGTGTCTTTGTCAGCTTGGGCTACTGTAACAAAATACCACAGATGGGGTGGCTTACAAACAGTGGCTCTGGAGGCTGGGAAGTCCAAGATGAAGGCAGCAGCAGATTCTGTGTCTGGCGAGGCCCAGTCACTAGACACCAAACCCTGTCATAGATGGAATATCTGTGTCCCCCCAAAATGTATATGTTGACATCTGATCCTCTCAGGGGACACAAACATTCAGTCTATGATAGCCAGTGTCCTCAGCTTCTTCTAACCTCTCACTCTTGAAAACTTACCCACAGTGACTTCATTCCTTAGCACAAGGGACTTTGCACTCTTTAAAAATCTGATGGGGGCAGGTGGACATATATGTTAACAGGGAACAAAAACCTGGTGGTGGAATTTCTAGCTGGGGTTGCCGAATCCACTTGGCTTTGCAAGGGCGCCTGGGCCTGGCAGGTGGCCCCTGTCAAGAAGCGTCAGGACTGTAGTCTGCCTGGGGTGGGTACATGACACGCTTATTCCCCAGCAGAGGAAATGTGGTCACAGCAACTGTTAGGTGGGTTGCAGGGTGACTCAGTGTCACCAGGGGGTGGGAGTAATATGACACTGATGTAGTTTCCTGCAACAGGCGTGTTAGGGCTGCTGTCCTTGGCCTGCACCCTCACAACACTGGCACTGCCTGTGGAAGGGCAGCTATGGAGAATCAACAGTGTCTTCTGATCTCCTCCCTAGTGTAGAAATAGTGGTTCACTCTGCCAAAGCACATCTCCCGCCCCCTCTAGTTATTTTAAACCCCTCCCCCGAGTAAGCCCATGAAGTAAGTGGAGACAAGTTTCCCTTCTCTTATCTTTTTTTTTTTTTTTTTTTGAGACCGAATCTCACTCTGTTGCCCAGGCTGGAGTGCAGTGGCGCGATCTCGGCTCACTGCAACCTCTGCCTCCCGGGTTCAAGCAATTCTCCTGCCTCAGCCTGCTGAGTAGCTGGGACTGCAGGCACATGCCACCATGCCTGGCTCATTTTTGTATTTTTAGTAGAGATGAGGTTTCACCATGTTGGCTGGGCTATTCTTGAACTCTTGACCTCAAGTGATCCACCCGCTTTGGCCTCCCAAAGTGCTGGGATTACAGGCGTGACTCTCTTCTCTTATCTTACTGCTAAGAGAACCTAGGCTCAGAGAGGGAGGGAGACTTGGTTAAGGTCACACAGCAAGCTAACAGCAACAGGCTAGAATAGACCCCAGCTACCTTTCCAGGATACAGTGCTTTCTGCACCACCCAGAGCTGCCCAGGATGAGTAATGTCCACAGCCACTCTTTATTGAGCCATTGTTAAGATCTAGATGCCTTCGTCCTTCTGGTCCTCACAGCTAATCCTACGGGGTCATGTCATTTTAGACACTGAAAGGCCAGCCTCAGAGTGGAAGGCAGGGCACCCAGGCTCCTTGTCTCCCCTTCTGGGGGAAGTCGTGTCTACCATGGTACAACTCCTCCCCTCTCCCTCTCCCTCCTCGGCCTCAGCAGGAGAGGGGGAGGCTGCCATCTCCTCCCTAATGTCCCCAACTCAATCCCAGATGATGAGGAACTGCTGAGTAAGCAGCAGGCAGGACAGAGGCAGGGGTCACAGGGCCATGGTGGAACGTGTGGGCTGCCACAGGTTGCAGGTGCTCCTAGAGCAGGGGTGGTCTCCGCAGAGCCGTCTGAGCCTCCTGCCCTCTTGCTTACTTTCCCAGCCTAGTCCATCACTGCGCAGGAGAAGGCAGCCAAAGAGAGGTGGGCATGGGAGCTGGGAGGCTCTTGAAGGCCAGGGAGCTTGCAGAGGACAAGACTCAGGAGGCTCATTTCAGGCAAAGACCTGGTCCAGGAAGTGGCCTTGACATGTACCAGTCTCCCGTGGAAGCTCCCAGGAGGAGGGGCCGGCAAACACTGCAACAGACAGCACAGGACTGGATTTGCTTTCTGGAAGAACTTTCCAAACAGGGTGGTGGCCAAAGGTACTAACACTCAACACGCATATAGTTTTCCTCTTTATTTCCTTTTTCCTTCTATTTGAAAACAAATCCCACAAGTAACACATGAATTCACATATACACTGAAAAGATGTAAACTTGAGAAAAGTCTAGATCTGCATTGTTCAGTGTGATAGCCACTAGTCACATGTAGCTATTTTACAGGTTAAATTAATTAAAATGTGGCAGTAGCACAACCATTATGGAAAACAGTGTGCAGATTCCTTAAAGAAAAGTAGAACTACCATTTGATCCAGCAATTCCACTACTGGGTATCTACCCAGAGGAAGAGAAGTCATTATACAAAAAAGATATTTGCACACGCAAGTTTATAGCAGCACGATTCACAATTGCAAAAATATGGAACTAGCCCAAATGCCTATCAGTCAACAAGTAGATAAAGAAATTGTGGTTTTTCTCTGTATATATGATGGAATATTACTCAGCTATAAAAAGAAATGAATTAATGGCATTCGCAGCTATAAAAAGAAACGAATTAATGGCATTCGCGCAACCTGGATGGAACTGGAGACCATTGTTCTAAGTGAAGTAACTCAGGAACGGAAAACCAAACATTGTATGTTCTCACTCCTAAGTGGGAGCTAAGCCATGAGGATGCAAAGGCTTAAGAATAATACAATGGACTCTGGGGACTTGGGGGAAAGGGAGGGAGGGGAGTGAGGAATAAAAGGCTACAAATTGGGTACAGTGTATACCGCTCAGGTGATGGGTGCACCAAAATCTCAGAAATCACTACTAAAGAACTTACTCAGGTAACCAAATACCACCTGTTCCCCAAAAACTTATGGAAATAAAAATTTTGTTTTAAAATGTGGCAGTAGCCTCACTTCAAGTGCTTAATAACCACATATGGCTTGTGGTGACCATACTGGATGATACAGGTTAAGAGAATTTCCAGCAATGACAACATTCTATTGGATAGCACTGGCTAGACCAGAAGCTAGGAAAACCCCACCAGCCAAAAAATAATGTTTGGAATCAGTTTGGTTCCTTTGGGCTTGTTTTATATATATTTACGTATGTGTGGCTATCCAAAGAGATAGCCTTCTTGAGTTTATAAAACCCCTCCACAAAACGATTGTATCTGATCTGCCCAGCATCTCAGCCCTATGGGTATGAGAATGATGTTCCCCATTTAAAAAAATTATATCCTTTGAGTCATGTCATTTTTTTTCTTTTTTTTTTTTTTACAGATGAGGAATCTTAGGCTCATAGAAAGTAAATGGGGCTGGGTGCGGTGGCTCACACCTATAATCCTAAAACTTTGGGAGAATGAGATGGGCGGATCACTTGAGGTCAGGAGTTCGAAACCAGCGTGGCCATCACGGTGAAACCCTGTCTCTACTAAAAACACAAAAATTAGCTGGGCATGGTGTCAGGCACCTGTAATCCCAGCTACTCGGGAGGCTGAGGCAGGAGAATCGCTTGAGCCTGGGAGGCAGAGGTTGCAGTGAGCCAAGATCGTGCCACTGCACTCCAGCCTGGGTGACAGAGTGAGACTCAATCTCAAAAATAATAATAATAATAAAGTATATGGACAAGTGAAGAGAGGTTGGAATAGGTTTCTTCATTAGGGACAGAGGTCCTTTCCCTGAGTTGGTCCAGGGCAGCCGAGGGGCAGCCAGGCAGGAGGGCTCTGGTGGTCTTCTCAAATCCCTACCCCTTCCACTATCTTGTATGTGAGAGAGGCGCTCCGACAAGCACATTGATCTGGGAAGATTCATGCCTGGGTATCTATTCTCCCACTTTTATTGTTCCCCCTGAAGTCTTCACCTGTTATTTTTTTATTGTCATCATAATACACATTTATTGTAAAATTTGGAGTGTACAAAAAAGTGCAAAGAAGGAGAAAGAAATCACTTCATCTTAGGATGAACTGCCACCGTTGTGCCAGTTTCCACTCACACCTGCAGAATAGGAGAGCTCCGGTTCTTCCACATCCTCCCCAGGCCTTGGTAGTGTCAGTCTCCATCGTGACACCCATGGGGATGGGCTCTTGTTGTTCAGTTTACGATTCCCTGATCTTCATGCTGTTGAGAATCTTTTCATACGCTCACAGCCATGTGGAGATCCACCGTAAGAAGCGCCAGGTCAAGCCTCTTGCTTATTTCCATATTTGTTGTCTTGTCTTTTCCTTATCAGTGTGTACAACGTGCTTATGAGCCCTTTGTTGGGTGTGCATGTAAAAATATCTTCTCCCACTCAGGGCTAGTGCTCTCTTCTCTTCTTTTCTTTTCTTTTTTTTTTTTTTGAGACAGGGTCTTGCTCTGTCGCCCAGGCTGAAGTGCAGTGGTGTGGTCTTGGCTCACTGCAGCCTCCACCTCCTGGGCGAGCTTTCATTCTCCTAATGATGTCTTGATGAACAGGAAGTCTTTGTTTTACTGCATTCAATTTTATCAGTCCTTTCTTTTAAGATTGGCAGGTGTGTGTGTGTGTGCGTGCACGCACGTGCATACTGTTTAAGAAGTCTCTCTACCATCAGATTATGAAGACATTCTTTACTTTCTTCTAGAAGCTTTTTTGTTTTACCTTCCACCTTTAAGTTAGGATACAGTCTCCCTGGAACTGATTTTTATTTTATTTTATTTATTTATTTTGAGACAGAGTCTCGCTCTGTCGCCCAGGCAGGATTTCAGTGGCGTGACCTTGGCTCCCTGCAACCTCCGTCTCCTGGTTCAAGCGATTCTCCTGCCTCAGCCTCCTGAGTAGCTGGGATTACAGGAACGTGCTACCACGTCCAGCTACTTTTTTTTTTTGTATTTTTTAGTAGAGACCGGGTTTCACCATGTTGGTCAGGCTGGAACTGATTTTTTAAGTTGTGAAGAAGGGACCAGGCTTCATTTTTCCCTCAGATGGATACCCAGTTGTTCAACACCCTTTATTGATAAGACTGTCCTTTCCTCATGTGCTACTATTTCAGCCGTGCAGAAAGCAGGTGATTGTATATGCGCAGCTCTGTTTCTGGACTTTTCTGTCCCACTGACCTGTGTGTCTATCCCTGCACTAATGCCACGCCATCTTAATCACTCCGGCTTTATCATAAGCCTTGATATCCTGCAGAACAACTCCTACCCCCTCTTCAAGTGAGGCCTGGATCTTCTCAGCCCCTTTCATCTCCCTCTGCCTTTTCACACACCTTTGGGATTCTAACTGGGATCGCACTGATTCTGTAGACCTGTTTGTGTAGAATTGGCACCTTGATAGTATTGTCTTCCACACCATGGACAAGATCTGTCTTTCCATCTCTTCATTCTCCTATTGTGTATCTATGATGTGTAATGTTTATATCATAAGCAGGCATCAGTAGGAATTTGGCAGTGATTAGAAACAGACTATTGACTCAAAAAAACTGCCAGGTTTCGGCCGGGCGCAGTGACTCACACCTGTAATCCCAGCACTTTGGGAGGCCGAGGGGGGCAGATCATGAGGTTGAGAGATCGAGACCATCCTGAGCACCATGATGAAACCCTGTCTCTACTAAAACTACAAAAATTAGCTAGGTGTGGTAGCGTGTGCCTGTGGTCCCAGCTACTCAAGAGGCTGAAGCAGGAGAATCACTTGAACCCAGGAGGAGGAAGTTTCAGTGAGCCGAGATCGTGCCACTGCACTCCAGCCTGGCAACAGAGCAAGACTCTGTCTCAGAAAAAAAAAAAAAAAAAGAACTACCAGTGTTCATATCCCAGCTCTGCCATTTGCTAATTCTGTAGCCCTAATGACTATGTCTTGGTTTCTTCCTCTCTAAAATGAGAATGATAACCAGAGTAACCTTCTAGCATTCTTTTAAAGGATTAAATTGGTTTGTATATGTTAACCAGGAACACCACACAGTAAATGGTAAACTCTGGAAACATAATTTATTTCTGAGTAGGTAATATGCTCAGGATTTAAAAAATACATTTGTAATGGAAGATGTACAGTGGAGTCTTCCCACCTGGTCCCCTTCCTGACACTAATTTCCTATGTCTTCTTCCAGAGTTTCTTTATGCAAATACAAATAATTATTCTCTTTTTTTCCAACAAGGGAGTACAGTATACATACTGTTCTATATGTATGTAAGTGGTTAATATTTCCTTAACCACTTAGTGGTTGGGTTGTTTCATATGGTACTAATATTTCCTACATTGCTTTTGTCCTTCAACCACACGCCCATCCTAGGAATCTTTCCACGTCAGTACACAGAAGGTATTCTCATGATTCTTCTTACAGTTGGATAGTATTCCATTCATTTCCCTGGTCCCTTATTGATGGACATTTAGGTTGTTTCCAGTCTTTTCTCCATTACAGACAATGCTCCCCTGAATCCAGTGAGTACTTTTGTCTGTACATCATTTTGCATATATGCAACTGTAAGTATACGTTCCCACAATTGCTGGGTCAAAGGGCCTATATGTTTGCAATTGTGATAGAAGTTACTGAATTGCCCTCCATGAAGGCTGTACTAATTTATGCTTCCACCAGCTATAAGTGAGTGCCTTAGGGACTTTTTTTTTTTTTTTTTTTTGAGACAGAGTCTTGCTGTGTCGTCCAGGCTGGAGTGCAGTGGCACAGTCTCGGCTCACTGCAGCCTCTGCCTCCCCTCAACCAGGTTTCAGCGATTCTCCTGCCTCAGCCTCTTGGGTAGCTGGGATTACAGGCGCCCGCCACCACACCTGGCTAAATTGTGTGTTTTTAGTAGAGAGAGACAGAGTTTTGCCATGTTGGCCAGGCTGGTCTCGAACTCCTGACCTAGGTGATCCTCCCGCCTTGACCTCCCAAAGTGATGGGATTATAGGCGTGAGCCACCATGCCCAGCCCTTAGGGACTATTTTTAATGGCTGTATATTATTCCAGTGTTTGTATGAGGTTGAACATCCCAAATTGCTTTCTTTATAGGTCAAAAATGGTTGGATGTTGCCAGTTTCATATGGTACTAATATTTCCTTAACCACTCCATTGTTGAACACTTTTTCTTGAGACCTTATTCTGTGCAGGCTTGGGCGCACAGTGGTAGATGGGCCAGACACTGGAACACAAAGCTCGAGTTTGGGGGAGACCAGCATGTTACAGGCAGTATTGTTTGATTGTTTCTAGTTTTCCACAACTGCAAGTCACGTAGCAGTGAACATCTTTGTCATTAAGCTTCATTTGCATTTTAAAAGTATCTCTTTGAGATCTATTATAGAAGGGAAATGGCCTACACTGTGTGGTCTTAGCCGGAACAAGAGCACAGAGTTCTCTAAATATGCCTGTACACAGCCCAGCTCAGTGCTACATACGAATACTCTTAAGGGAAACTTTATTTTTCAGAGTTTCAAGTTGTTTAATTGTTTTTTGAGTAGGCGATATAGTCGCACGGATCAAATTCCAAAGGTACAAAAGGGTTCATGTGCCAGCTCTGCCACTGGCTAATTCTGTAGCCCTAGTGACTGTGTCTCGGTTTCTTCTTTTCTCCATTACAGACAATGCTCCCCTATACAGGGGAGGGCCCCCCTCCCACTCTGTCCCCCAGCCTCCCAAGCCCCCTCCCGGGGATACCACCTGATCACTCTCAGGTCTGTCCTTGCAGAGATGGCCTCAGCTCATCCCAATATACGTGACAGGTGTGCTCAGGGCCTGCCCGTTGCACTTGGTGACCTGGTTCTTATGTCCTTGCTTCCTCCAGCTTCAGTCCCAGCCAAGACATTGGCCCCTAGATCCTATCTTCTCCAGTAACTATCTCCATGTTCAGTGAAGTTTCTGGGGATCTTGGGGTGGGGGCATGTCAGCTGCTTTTTCACGTGACTGTTACTGTAGTTATTATTACGTTAAGCCCAGAGTGGGATCTGGGCCCGTAGTAAGTGCTGAATAAATACTTACTGGCTGAATGAATGGTGGATACTAACATCACTGAAAGCTTGCTGGACTCCGGGCACTATCCTGAACTCTTTATAGCAAGCTCATCAGGTAGTCATGCTTGTCTTTCCCATTTTAAATACACGCAAATTGAGGCAAAGAGAGGCTGAGTCACTTGTGAAGCCACTGAGCTGGGACTCTAACCCAGGCTGCCTGGTTCTCAAGCCCATGCCTAAACCACAAGGCTGCATAGCTCTGGTTGATGACTGAAGGCCAAATTGCATGCAGCACTGGGGACAGGATTGGTACTGTCACCTGTGAGCTCGGGTCTGGTGGGAATGGACAGATCTGCCCAGGACAGGGTCAGCAGGACAGGCAGGCTGAGTCAGCTGAGGCCTGGATGACCCAGATAGGCAAAGTGGCTAGGACCTTTGAACCAGAGAAGATTCTAGAGGGAGGGAGGGTGGAGGAACTCAGTCCAGGTTCCTAGGAGGCTGGGAGTATACAGGGTTCGCAAGAGCAGAGCCCAAGGAGAAGACAGAGCAGCTGGGACTAGAATCTCAACAGAGCAAAGCCATGAGCCGTCAACCACAGTGGCTGAGCAGGGGCCTGGGGCTGAAGCTGGCTGCCTCTGCCGGCTCCACCAGGCCTCCACACGTTGGAGTCATTGTGGGCAGGTGGAGCCCAGTAGGGACAGCAGGGCACCTGGCTGGAGTCAAGAAGGCAAGACTGGTAGCTGGAGAGTGCTGGACACACACTAAGTGACAGAAGGCCTGCAGCACACGCAGATGTGGAAAGTTTGAAGGCCTTTGACCTGCCAGACCCCTTGATGTGGGCTGTGACGTGTGAGCTGAGGCAGTCTGGCCTGCTCTCAGCGCTTCCGAGGTCCGGAAGACCTGCCTAAACTGACTTCCCCTGCTAGAGGCTGTGGGCAGGGGCCCCCAGAGCCTGTCCCCTGTTCCTGGGGCTGACCCACTGAGGGTCGGGGGCCTTAGGCTGCACTCGATTCCCCACCTCCTAATAAAAGGTCTTTTGGTTTCCCAAGGGAGAAGAAACCCAGGGAACTTTTTCAAAAGATTTTCCAGGCACTGTTCTTGGAGCCACAAGCACCTATGGGAACCCGTCAGGGCCCTGTACAGTTATTTAGCCCCTGGAAATAGGCTGGAGGCATTTGTTGAGTGTTTGTGTTTTGTGCATGTGTGAGAGATCCTAGTTCTGAAACTGCTACTTCTCTTCCATCCCCACGGGACCTCCATGGTCAGCCTGGAACTGTGTTTTTATTTCTGTATGCACCAAAGCCTGGGCCAGAGGTGGAACGAGGAAGCAGCTGTGACTCAGCTTCACACACGTCTGTGAAGAAGGATCTGGCAGACACAAAGCCACGGAGAAGCCAGCCTGGCCGCCTGCCTTCTCCCAGGCTGTTCACTGGGGCAGGGCCAGCCTGGCTTGGAAGAGAAGCCTTCAGGTGGCAGCTAGCCAAGGGTCGGTTGAGTCACAGAATTGTGGAATTCATAATGCTGGAAGGAACCTTAGTCCTTGGTCTGATCCATGCTCAGGAAATACATAGCACAGCTGCTGCTCCTCTTCCAGGCAGAGCCCGTGGCAGACATCACTAGTAGATCCCTGCATTCTTTCAGTTGAGCCTTCAGCATAACAGTCTAGGCAGCTGCTGTCAGTCAACTGGGGTTCACATGGGAAGTTCAACCTACTTGCCATCCCAGATCTGATCCAGCCTACTATTTGTATTAAGAGACTGCTGAACCTAGAGAAGGAAAGTCAGTTGCCCAAAGTCACATAGTAAACAACAGAACCAGACAGTGTCATTTCCTTTATATCATACCCATTCTTCTAATGGTGACAGCATTTGCCGTGCTACTACCCATCTCATAAACCCTTGTTATCTCCATTCATCTCCACAATGTGATTCCACTCTCCAAATCCAAATTAATTTCCCAGAAGCATTGTGGAGCTACAGAAAAACCGAGTTAGGTCATGTTAACACAAGTGGAGTATCTAGTTTGAGAGAGGTGATGGTCACACTCCTTTCTGTGCTGCTCAGGGCACACCTAGGTATTGTTTCTATTTGGGGACTCCACATTTCAGAAGTGTGAAGAAGGAACGATACTCATTATACTCAGAAGGATAGAAGCAGTATGATGAGGAGGCTCAGAACCACTCCATATTTTATGTTCAACTGATTTTTGACAAGGCTGCCAAAACAATTCAGTGGAGAAAGAATCATCTTTCAACAAATGGTCCTGGAACAATGTGGGATATCCACATGCAAAAGAATAAAGTCAGACCCCTACCTCATGCCATATATAAAAACTAACTCAAAATGGGACAAAGACCTAAATGTAAGAGCTGAAATGATGGGCCAATTTTCATGATCTAAGACTAGGTAATGGTTTCTTAGGTATGACACCAAAACCACAAGCAACAAAAGAAAAACTAGACAAATTGGACTTCTTAGATTAAAACTTTTATGTTTCAAAGGACACCCTCAAGAAAGTAGAAATGCAGTCCATAGAATAGGAGAAAATATTTGCAAATCATATATCTGATAAGGGACTTATATCCAGAATATATTAAAAATTTACAACTCAGTAATAGAAGACCCAATTCAAAAATAGGTAAAGGATCAGAATAAACATTTCTCCAGAGAAGATATACAAATGGCCAGTAATGGGCCAGGCATGGTGGCTTATGCCTGTAATCCCAAAACTTTGGAAAGCTGAGGCAGGAGGATTGCTTGAGTCTAGGAGTTTGAGAACAGCCTGGGCAACATAGACCCTGTCTGTACAAAAAGTAAAAAATTAGTCAGGTGTGGTGGCACATGCATGTGGTCCCAGCTGCTTGGGAGGCTAAGGTGGGAGGATCACTTGAGCCTGGGAGGTTGAGGCTGCAGTGAGCCATGATCACACCATTGCACTCCAGCCTAGCTGACAGAGCGAGACCCCGTCTCAAAAAAAAAAAAAGGCCAAAAATGAACAGATGCTCAACATCAATAGCCACCATAGAATTGCAAATCAAAACCACAATGAGATACTACTTCAAACTAATAGGATGGCTGTAATCAAAAAGACAGTAACAAGTGTTGGAAAGGTGCTGGAGAAATTAGAACCCTCATATGCTGCTGGTGGGAGTGTAAAATGGCGTAGCCACTTTGGAACACAGTCTGGTAGCTCCTCAAAATACTAAACACAGAATTACCATGTAATCCAGCAATTCCATACCTAGATATATACCCAAGAGAACTGAAAACATATGTTCCATACAAAAACTTGCACATGAATATTAGCAGCATTATTTGTAATGTCCCCAAATTGGAAACTACTCAAATGTTAGCTGATGAATAGATCAGTCAAATGTGGCATCTTCATACAATGGGATATTGCTTGGCAATAAAAAGAAATGAAACATTGATCTAGAAGTACTGATAAATTCCACTAGCTGCTACTACATGGATGAACCTTGAAAACACGATGCCAAGTGAAAGCCAGACACAAAAGACCACATATGTATGACTCTGTAGGAAATATCCAGAATAGGCAAATCTATAAAGACAGAAAGATTAGTGGTTGCCTCAGGCTAGAGGGAAGGGGGCAGGGCTGGGGAGGAGTGACTGCTTGTGAGTAAGGGGTTTCTTTGTAGAGTGATGAGTAGGTACTAAAATTGATTGTGGTGGTGGTTGCACAACTCTGTGACTATGTTAAAAAACCACTGAATTGGATTCTTTAAATGCTGTTAAAGAAATGAACCACCCTATCTGGAAATTCTTGGAGACACCCAGCTCAGGGTCAACCACAGTTGACAAATCTTCCCTCTGGGTTGCTGCGTGGAGGCCTGGGGCTGTTCCAGCTGGAAAACAGAGACTCTAGGGTCGTAGATGTACAAGCCATCTTCACATAGTTTAGAGGCTTTATGGGGGTGGGAGAGTTGTCCTCATGGCCCTATAAAATGTAGAAAAAGCAACAAGAGGAAACACTTCAGGGGAACAGATTTCATCTCAATAGAAATTGAGAATTACTTCTCAGAATGGGTCGCCTGCTGAGGTAGCTAGCTCATGTGATTCAAGGTCTTCAAACAGATACAACTGCTGCTTGCTAGGGATGGTAGAGAGGGAACTGAAGTGTTAGGGTTAGGCTCTCAAAAGCCTATTGTTAACTATCCAGAAATTTTGCTAGCCAGGTGTAAACCTTTAGAGAGCTTGACCTCAGCAATGGTGGGAGCGTTTACTCCCTACACCCTGGAAACTGGCAATTGCTACACA
Organism: Theropithecus gelada; assembly: GCF_003255815.1. NCBI lineage: Eukaryota > Metazoa > Chordata > Mammalia > Primates > Cercopithecidae > Theropithecus > Theropithecus gelada. The sequence continues at coordinate 93,960,845 of NC_037675.1, forward strand.
TCAAGGGTTTTGCTTTTTTTTTTTTTTTTTTAAATCTTGGCTCACTGCAACCTACTCCTCCTGGGTTCAAGAGATTTTCCTCCCTCAGTCTCTCAAGTAGCTGGGATTACAGGTGCCCGCCACCACGCCCGGCTAATTTTTTAATTTTTAGTAGAGATGGGGTTTCACTATGTTGGCCCAGTTGGAAGGCTTTTGCTCTTCATTTACTTATTCATTGTCCTAGACAGGTGTTTTTTTTGCACACTTCTGATCCAAAGCAGATACTCCAACAGGTATCTCTGCGTGCTCACCTCCTTCCTAACGGTCTGAGATCCACCTCCCTGCCCAGTGGGAATTCCTTCTCCGCTCTGTTCCATGTCTAATTCAGCCCTAGCTTTCTCCATGAACTGTAAGTGAAGCCCCCCCGCCCCATCTCATTTGGTGGTTACCACTTGCTAAAAGTCAGCTGTGGGCTGGATTCTTTAGTTACACTGTCCCATTCAATCCTCATGCAATCCTTGAGTTGGGTGGCAGAGTCTCCCTGCTTTCCACAAGAGGACTCTGGGCTCAAAGAGGTAGAGGAGCTCACCAGGATCACAGGCCCTACCGAGCCTGAAGCCTGTATCTGTTCATCACAGCATGGAATGAGGAGTGAGGAGTTCTCCCAGCCCCAAATGCCTGCAGCCCACACTGCACTCTTCCCGCCTACAGGTCTACAGGTGAAGACCTGGAACCAGGAAATTCAGAGTAAGATGTCCTCTGGCATCAGCTGTTCTTTGGCCCCAATGACCTTCTCTGGTGTCTGCTCTGGTGGCTTGTGATAGCTGTCAGAGTGGGGTCCCAAAAAGTTCCCTGGCGCTGATTCTTTGGCTGGCCAGTTGAATCTATTCCCGAGGCTAGACTCATCTTGATGACCTTCCTTGATGGGACTCTCGAGCTTCTGAGCTGACTTTAAAATGCCAAGAAAAAACAGTTGGAGTGGTCATGGGGACATGGCGCTGGCAGAAGGAACAGTCCTGGGTGCCTGGGCTCTGCTCCACTCCACATTTCCTCGACTTGTGGCATGCTGTGGGACCTGGGGGTAGGTGTGTGTGTATACATGTGAGCTTTTTTTTTTTTTTTAAATTAAATATCTCAAGTGTAGAGAAGTCTAAAGAAAAACATTGCAATGCCCTATGCATTCAGCTTTGTTAATTCCTATCACTTTGCCATGTTTGCTGCAGATCTTTTTGTTTGGTTTAATAAATAAATCATTGCAGAACTGGTTGAAACCTCCTTCGCACCCCTCCCTGATGCTGTTTTTCTCCTCAGCGCAAGGGCAGCCATCCTTAGTTTGGTGTGTGCATGTATCCACAAACAGGATATAGAACTGTGGTGCATGTTTTTTTATACTTTACATACATGTTTTCATTCCTTCCGTAATTTGCTTATTTCATGCATTAGGGTTGTTTTTTTGTTTGATTACTTTTAAAACGTTTTCTTTTCACTTTCCATTTTGACATGATTTCAGACTTGCAGAACAGTTACAGGAATAGTACCGTGAATTCTTGTTTGTACACTCCTTTTGCCAGATTCACCAATTATTAACATTTTGTCACATTTGCTTGTTTGCACTCTTTCTTTCTTTCTCTCTCATTTTTTTTGTTTTTTTCTTTTTCTTTTTGTTTTTCGAGATGGGGTCTCACTCTGTCACTGAGGCTGGAGTGCAGTGGTGCGATCACTGCTCACTGCAGCCTCAATCTCCCCAGGCTCAGGTGATCCTCCCACCTCAGCCTCCCGAATAGCTGGGACTATAGGCATGCACCAGCACACCTGGCTTCTAATTTTTTTCTAAACGGTTTGAGAGTAAGTTGCACACATTTTATCTCTTTACCCCACATACTTCAGTGGGTATTTCTCAAGGACAAGGATCAAAATCAAGAAATTAACATTCATGCAATAAACAGAATTTTGCGATTTAACCATCCATGTAGCATTGATTCTGGCCCTTTTCTTTTCTTTTTTGTTTTTTTTTGTTTGTTTGTTTGTTTTTTTGAGATGTAGTCTTGCTTTGTCCCCCAGGCTGGAGTGCAGTGGCATAATCTCGGCTCACTGCAACCTCTGCTTGCTGGGTTTAAGCGATTCTCCTGCCTCAGCCTCCCTAGTAGCTGGGATTACAGGCACCCGCCACCACAACTGGCTAATTTTTATATTTTTAGTAGAGACGGGGTTTCACCATGTTGGCCAGGCCGGGCTCGAACTCCTGACCTCAAATGATCCACCTACCTCGGCTTCCCAAAGTGCTGGGATTACAGGCCTGAGCCACTGCGCCTGGCCCCTGGCCCTTTTCTTTTATTGATAAATAATAGGTGTACATATTTTGGGGGTACATATGATCTTCTGACACATTCATATAATGTATCAGAATCAAATCAGGGAATTGGGATATCTATCATCTTAAATATTTATCTTTTCTTTATGTTGGGAACATTCGAATTATTCTCTACTTGCTGTTTTGAAATATACAATAGATTAATGTTTACTATAGCCACTCCACTGATTTATTGCATTTCCTGCCTTTTAACAGCTGTGTGATTGTCCAGAGTGGACTGAGTCACAGCTTTGTTTATCCATTCTCCTGTGGCGGCCCTTGACTTTCCCCATTTTCTCCTTGTAGTAAATGCTGTAGCAGCAGTGGCCATCTGTAAACATGTAAACGCGGGTGTCCGGGGAGTGGGGCTGCTGGAATCTGGGCTCCAGCATTTCTTCTCTTTTAAATTTTGATAGATTGTCATGATAGTGGGCGCACCTGTTTTCATTCTCTGGGGAGCTTTGCCCCCCGCCCCCAGCCTCAGACCATCCCTCCTGCCATAGCGAGGGAGAACAGTTGGGGTGAGTAGGGCCTGTTTGGGGGAATGAGATGTCCCTGGTGGACTAGGTTGGCCAGTGTCCCCAAAGCAACAGGTGTCCCTGGGAGAGACAGGGCATGACCACATGTGTGGTTGCTACGTCCAGAAAAATGTGACCTATTAGAAGTATTATAATGGACCAGGTATTACCAGCTCCATTGTACAGATAAGAAAACTATTTAAGTGATTTTTATTTATTTTACTATTATTACTATTGAGACAGGGTCTTGCTCTGTCACCCAGGCTGGAGTGCAGTGGCGTGAACACAGCTCACTGCAGCCTCGACCTCCTAGGCTCAAGCGATCCTCCTGCCTCAGCCTTCTGAGTAGCTGGGACCATAGGTGCACACCACTGTGCCTGATTATTTTAATTTTTAAAATTTTTATTTAAAATTATTTAAATAATTATTTTAATTAATTATTTTAATTAATTGATTATTTTACTTTTTTGTAGAGATAGTGTCTCACTACATTGCCCACGCTGGTCTCAAACTCCTCAACTCTAGCAGTCCTCCCACCTCAGCCTCCCAAAGTGCTGGGATTACAGGCGTGAGTCACTGTGCCTGGCCTATTTAAGATGATTTTTTTATTTTTTGAGAGAGAGTCTCGCTGTGTCACCCAGGCTGAAGTTCAGTGGCACGATCTTAGCTCACTGCAACCTCTGCCTCTCTGGTTCAAGTATTTCTACTGCCTCAGCCTTCTAAGTAGCTGGGATTACAGGCATGTGCAGCCATACCCAGCTATATTTTTTTTATTTTTAGTAGAGACAGGGTTTCACCATGTTGGCCAGGCTGGTCTCAAACTCCTGACCTCAGGTGATGCACCCGCCTCGGCCTCCCAAAGTGCTGGGATTACAGGCGTGAGTCACTGCGCCTGGCCTATTTAAGATGATTTTAAATCATGTTAACAATGCGTAATTATTATAAAAATTTGAAACAAACCCCCTTAGCTTCTCTGAAATAAGTCTAATGACATCTTACATAGCCTTCTGGAAATTATTTCTATGTATATTTCTATGTCACTGTGTGTGTTTGTATTCCCAAGTGGAATAATGAACATTATTGAACACCCTTTCTATGCCAGGATATGTACACATGAGATTTTTTTTAAACTTTCAAGAGCCGGAAGAGTAAAGTGGTTAGAAGCATAGACTCTGGAGCCAGATTGCCAGGGTTTGAATCCCAGTTCTGCCACTTGTTGGCGTGTGACCTTTGGTGAATTATTTAACCTCTCTGTGCCTCTGTGTCTTCGTCTTTACATGAGACCACTAGGGGTAGGGTAGGTATATTCGGTTCCTAGGGCTGCAGTAGCAAGTTACCACTAACTTTGCAGCTTAAAGCAGCAGAAATTTATTTTGCCCTTGTGGTTCTCAAGGGCAGAAATCCAAAACCAAGGTTTCAGCTGGAAAGGCTCCATCTGGAGGCTCTAAGGGGAGGATCCATCCCAGGCCTCTCCCCCGGCTCCTGGTAGTGGCTGTCTACCTCTGGCACTCCTTGGCTTGCGGCATCATAACTCCAGTCTCTGCCTCTGCCTTCACACAGATCTCATCTGTGTCTCTCTGTCTTTCCTTCTTACAGGGATACCTCTCATTGGCGTCTCACTCTACATTTAGGAGGATCTCATCTCAGTCGCCTAAATTATATCTGCAAAGATCCTTTTCCCAAATAAGGTCACATGTACAAGTACTGGGGTTAGGATTTGGACACATCTTCTCGTGGGACACAATTCAACCTCTGAGGTTGAATCAGGCAGGTGTGAGGGTGACTGAATTAACAGGATTTGGGGGCCCGCAGTGAGCACGGTATGGCGTGGACTATGAATACATGAAACAGGCAAGTTGCTGCCCTGGCTGGCGTCACCAGGGCTCCCTCCCACGCCGGCCCCTGCACTCCCTCTGTGTTCTCGTGGTGCTTTGTCCAGAGGGACCTGGCCATCCTGTAACATTTATCACCAGAGCCACACTGGCTTCTACTGACCCGAGAGCCCTCTAAGCCCAGGGACCAGGCCTCTCCATTCCTATAGACCCGCTTTGTCTTGTTGAAGCTGGGAGGCCACCCGGCCTTGGGTCAGGATGGTAGGTGGGGTAGTAACGGCCTTTTCCGGTCCTCCCTTTCCGTCCCCCTCCCACCCCCTGGCATGTCCTGGCCAAGTCTACACAGGAAGGCCTCGGTTCCCACCGTGAGGCTGCACTGGAACTCTCTGAGCTGCTTCCTGGGGCTGACATAGGCAGCCCGAAGCCGGCACCCTGTGAAACTTCTGCGCCTTTCCCCTACCCCTAATAGGCAGCATGCAGCCAGGGCCCCACACCCCAAGCTGCCATGCTCACCGCTCTGTCCCCACACTCGGTCAGCCCCTTGGGCCAGCTCTCCACCCTGGAGCTGGGCACACTCAAGGCAATTCCCGCCCTCCTTTAGGGAGCTGGTGAGAAAAGCCCCATAGAAGCTGAGAGGCTGAGTCCTGCAGCCCAGGGGCTGGGTTTTCCTGAGTGTCTGCTGGCACTGCGTCTGGCAGGGCGGTCTGGGTGGGTGTCCGGCGGCAGCCGTAGGATCAGAAGCCTGTGGGCCTGCTGCTCTGAGCTCACTGCTCTGTTCTCCGTGAGTGGGAGAACAACCCGTTGTGGAGCAATTTCTCTCTCTGGTGGAGCTGCTGCAAAGCTTCCAAGGCTCTAACAACGCCTTTCATTACCCAGGGTCCCTGGTTCTGCCTTTGCAGGGTCCTTAGCGGAGCTGGAGTTCAGCTGGTAAGAGGGAGAGCGTGGGTGTCGAAGTAGCCGGCTCTGCCAGCAGGTAGCTGATCCGATGCTGGGTGGGCTTAGCGACGGTTCCTGGCAGTTGGAGCTGCTGTGGCCAGGCCAGTTGATAAGAGTCATCATAGCTGTAAAACAAAGCCTGTGTGTCACCCACTCTGGGCACTTCCATCTTTGCCATCCTGCCCCAAGCGCCATCCTTGGCACGGACATTTTCCAGTCGGAAATGGACACCCAGGAACTCCAGTGACCTGTGGCAGCTGCCTGGCTCTGCCACCCTTCTTAGGCCTGGACAGAGAAGATGCCATGTCACTTTGTCCCTTAAGAGCCCTGTTACTTCTGGGACCCAGTTCAAGGTCCATACTTCCCTAACTCCAGCCGTTTCTTCTCTAACTTCTAGACATTGCTCGAAGCCAAGGGGCTGCAGCCTTTGACCTTTTACAGATTCCTCTCCACCCTGAGATCCTTGCTTCTGCCTACCCTCCTGGGGGCCCTCAGCAGGTCTCTGGGAGGGCCCTTTGTTCCAGCCACACTGGACCACCCAGAGGGGAAGGAGAGCATCACAAGGGTTGGGCGATTCCTGGAAAGCTGAGGCTTAGGGGCCTTTGTCCTCACTGGTGTTTGAGTCTGAGCCCCCAGGCTGGCACCTTCAGCTCTCAGTGCTCCGAGGGGCCTGGAGGTGCCTGGGATGATCCTAGGCCTTGTTGTCTTTGCACAGGGTGGGAAAGGGATCCTTCTAGTGGTTTGTTTCTCTGTCTGTGCCAAGCCGTGTGGTTCCCAGGCACTTGAAATTGTGGGTTACCCTGAGGACAGATGTTCGGCACAAGACAAGCAACACACAGATGTGGGCCACAGTCACGTCAATCAAATGTGCTTAGTCCCAAAATCAAGGCTTTAAAGTGAGAGAACTGTAGCAGAAGAGGAAGAAGCGTTTGTAACTTGGGGGTTGGAGGGTTGGAAAAACTGTAACATTTACTGAATAGTGTGTCAGGCACTGTGCTACCTAGTTGACAACTCACGACATTTTCCCAGTAACTCTCTTAAATAAAGACAATTACATTGTTTTTACTTCTTTTTATTTTTGTTTCATTTTATTTATTTATTTATTCATTCATTCATTTTGAGACAGGGTCTCGTTCTGTTACCCAGGCTGGAATGCAGTGAGGCGATCTCAGCTCGATGCAGCCTCCACCTCCAGGCTCAAGCAGTCCTCCTACCTTAGCCTCCTGAGTATCTGGGACTACATGGGGCACGTGCCATCATGCCTGGCTGAGTTTTCAAAAAATTTTTTGTAGAGATGTGGTCTCACCGTATTTCCCAGGCTGCTCTCAAACTCCTGGGCTCAGACAACCTTCCTGCCTTAGCCTTAATCCCAAAATGTTTGGATTACAGATGTGAGCCACAGCGCCCAACTTATTATGTTTTCACAGGTGATTAAACTGAAGCCCAGAGAGGTAAAGTATTAATAACTGGCCAGAGGTCACACAGCCTGCATTCAAACCCAAGGCTTCTAATACAGCTGGCAGGCTTCATCTGAAGCGGACTTAAAGGATGGGAAGAATTGTTTTCCCAGTAGTTCACTATTAAAAATTTAGAAGATACAGAAGCCTTGAAAGAACTTTGCAGTAAACACCCATACACCCACCAGTAACCCTCAATGTTTTTCTCTGTTTCGTTACATATCTTTACCCATCCATGAATGTACCTTACTTTTTAATGTATTTCATAGAAAGTTGCAGACCACCCCCTGAATGTTAGCATGACTAACTAGAGTTAACTAGAGTTTAGTATTTAGTTAGGATTATCTTTTATTCTTTTGGTGTAAAATTTGCATGTGGTAAAAGTGAATGCACACATCTAAGTATACTGTTTGAACTTCATATAAATGGATTCATGCCGTATGTACTTTTTTGCATTTGGCTTCTTTGACTCAGCATAATGCTTCTGAGATTCATTCATGTGGTTGTGCGTATGGATAATTCCTTTTCATTGCTGACTACTGGCCCGTTGTGTGGACATGCCAGTTTCTTTATCCATTCTGCCGCTGATGGACACTGGAACCAGGTGGTATTGAGGTATTAGGAGGAGAGCTGCTTTGACATTCGTGTGCAAGTCTTTCTGAACATATACTTTCATGTCCCTCTGGTGTATACCCAGGAGTGGAATCGCTGGGCTACAGGGTAGGTATATGTTTAGGTTTATTAAAAAGTGCCATATCTTTGTCTAAAGTGCTTGTACCAATGTACGTTCTCCCCAAGAGTACACTAGCATTGTGATTACTTCCCATTCTCACCACTGTGTGATGTTGTCAGTCATTTTAATTTTAGCCATTCTAGTGGTTGTGCCGTGGTATTGCATTGTGGTTTTAATTTGCATTTCCCTAATGACTAATGACTTTGAGCTCTTTTTCACCTGCTTGTTGTCCGTTTGTATGTCTTCGTCTTTGAAGTATCTGTTCAAATCTCTTGCCCATTTTGAAAATTGATTTGCTTGCTCTCTGTTGGATATATGTTTTGCAAATATTTTTCCCCCAGCCTGAGGGGCAGAAGTTTTAAATTGTGATGCAGTCTAACTTATCTATTTTTTCTTTTACGATCATTGCTTTCTGTGTCTGGTCTAATACTTTCGCCTACCAGTTGGAAATAATCTTGGGAGGAAGAAATAGACCCTGAAGGAGGTGCAGGTGGACAGAGCAGCATGAGTGTGGGCTCCAGTGGAGAAGTGCACATTCTGTTGGGTGATGGAGAGGAGCCCTTTGTAGGGGGTGTCTGGGGTTGAGGGGCAGAGGCTCAGAAAGGGAATGCCTTAAACATGAGAGGACTGGACTGGATTCTTTAGACAGTGGAATCCATTGCAAGTTTTAGAGTGGGAAGAGACATGATCACAAGACAGTGAAATGGACAGTCCTCGTGATGTTGGAGCCTGGGGCAGAGTTTCCACTCGGTCACCCTGAGAGCAGCAGCCTCATGCTTCCGGATGCAGGTGGGACTGCCGGGCTGGGAAGCAGGTTTATCTCTGTGGATTCCTGCAGGCCCTCCTGGGCCTTGAGACCACCCAGGTCCCCCCAGATCTCCATGGGCCTATTTATTCTTGCCAAGGAAGCCTGAGCGCTGGGCTAGGCATGTAGCTAGCTGGAAGTCCAGCCCGTTCCCCCAGCCTTGGGGAGTGCTTACACATGTGGATTTAGAGCCAATGCTCCCCGTGGCTCCAGATGCTTATGGGACCCTCCCCCTGCCCCCTCTGCCCTCACCTCCTCCCACTCTCACCCTTCTCTCACTGTCCCTCCTTGCATTTGCTCCAGCAGCAGGAACTGGAGGCTTGGAAGTTTGCTTTTCCTCCTACCCAGAAATCTCTTCCCCAGATACTTGCAGCCAGGCATTTATTCCACAATCACCTTTTCCAGGCGTCATCCCTGGCCACCCAGTTTGGAACTGTCCCCCGTCCCCAGGACCCTTTCCTCTTCTTCTTTGGCGGTATTACCATCTAACATCCTCTAGTCACCCATTTGCCTTGTTTATTGCCCATCTCTTCCCCTAGAATGTAAATACCATGAAGGTTTCGGGGTTGTTTTTTAACTCTTTTGTTCACTGCCCTAACCTGTGCCTGCAACAGCATTTGACATTGGCAGGTCCACAGAAACTAAGCACGGCCCGAGTGAATGAGAGGCCCACCCTCTCCTTACTCCCAGAACCTCTCTGTTTGATCACAGCTTTGGTTCTGCAGGTAAAAAAAGAAAAAAAGGGGGGATGAGGCCAGGTCACACCTAGGGCCACCCAGCAAATAGAGGAAGCTTCCTTCTCCCAGTCCCCATCGCACAGATGAGGAAACAGACTTTGAGAGGGAAAGGACTTGGCCAAGTGCTAAGCCATAGTTCGTGGCAAAGAAGAAATGAAACCAATTGCCCTGACTCCCTGCTATTGAAAGTCCTAATTGGCCTGGGGGAGGCTGGGGCCCAAGCAGGGATGTTTAAGGATGATTATAGCGTCTTTTGGTGCCAGAACATATCTTTGTGTTTCCAAGTGGGGTTGGAGAAGCTTGCAGCCCAAGGGGTTTCTTTTCTTTTCTGGGAAATTCAGACCTCCATCATTTTAACTTTTCCCAGACGAGATGCTGGGATCACACTCAGGGCCTGGGAAGTGGTTACATCAGTATCAGCCAGGCCGCCCTGGCCTTGAGCTCCAAGTGAGACTGTTCGGCCCCAATTCCACAGCCTGTGGACTTCCACAGAGCCGTCCTACCCCGCCCCCACCAGCCCCAGGATTCCTGCCATTCCCCGGGACACTTACGTTTTCCTGGTGACCTGGCTCCTCCTTCTATGTAGGCTGCAGGCTATGGACCAAGGGGAGAAATCCATAGGCAGCCAGGAGCACACACAACATTCATGAGAGTCAGGGCTCCCCGGAGGATGTGGGAGGGAATTTTCTCCCCAGGTACAGACAACTTCACACTGACCTTCACACACCTCTCCTCATGACAGGCAGTCCCAGTCAGTTCTCTCGAAAACCCACTGCTCAAAATTCACAACACTGCTGCGCCTGTTTAATCTAGCGCTGCCTGACCCCTCCACCACCCTGAGAACCCCCAGGACCCCCAGAGCTCCGCCCACAGGGGTAGTTCCACTTTCCTGTGCCCTTTTACAGGGCCTCATCCCCCGCCTCCTCCGAGAGGCTCCTGACAGCACATGCCCTGGATGCTTCTGGAACCAATGCCAACCTTGATCCCTGGTACCCCCGGGCAGCATCACAGAGACACAGGGCAAGATGGAAGGCACCACCCACAGCTTCGTGGCTTTCTGAGTACCCTCGTCTGTCTGATTAAGGTTTTCACCCCTGCAGGTACCTTGAGAGACCTGGTGCCTTAGGTAGAAAGTAGACAGACCTTCCGGCCCACCCGACTCAGGATGTGAGGCTCCGAGATGTTGTTCCTCCTTGCTGGAATCAAAACCAGCCTGTGTGTGTTGGGATGGGGAAGGCACACGTGAGGGTCTCGGGGAGGGTCTGGGATCTCTTAAACCAGACAGAACCGTAAACAGTAGGCAGAGCCCATTTCCCAGCGAAGCCCTCAGTTTGATTTTGCTGTTTCTTGGGTCTGTGATCCTCCTTCCCCTACTGTGCTGTGTTGACACATCCTCAGGTACTGTTGACTGGGAAGGGGTAAGAAGGAACTTTCTAGAACTGTCCTATATCAGCACCACCCAATGGAAATCGAATGCAAGCCACATATGTCATTCTAAATGTCCTACCAGCCATATTAAAACAGGCAAGGTAATTTTAATAATGTTTTATTTAATCTGACACATTTAAAATATCTTGCTGGGTGCGATGGTTCATACCTGTAATCCCAGCACGTTGGGAGACCAAGGTGGGTGGGTCACTTGAGGTCAGGAGTTCAAGATCAGTCTGGCCAACATGGTGAAACCCCATCTCTACTAAAAAAAATACAAAACTTAGCTGGGCGTGGTGGTGCACACCTGTAATTCCAGCTACTTGGGAGGTTGAAGTAGGAGAATCACTTGACCCCAGGAGGCAGAGGCTGCAGTGAGCTGAGATCACGCCACTGCATTCTAGCCTGGGCAACAGAGCAAGAATCTGTCTTAAAAAAAGATTATCTTGACATGTAAACAATAAAAATATTAATGAGCTATTTTACATTCTTTTTGTCTTTGAAATCCTGTGTATATCTTGAGCTTACAGCCCTTGTCAATTCAGACAAGCCACTTTTAAGAGCTCAATAATCACTTCTGGCTAGTGGCTATGGCAGCGCAGATCTCGCTATCTTGATCTGGGTGGTAGTTACACAGGTGTAGACGTATGTAAAAATGTGGCTAGCTGTACACTCACGATGTGTGCATTTCACTGTGTGTGTTACTCTTTAAAAGTTTTTAAAAATCCTCTTCAAGGCTCTGCTCAAATGCCACCCATTTTCCTCAACCCACCCTGGGTTGCAATTAGCTACTTCTGTTGCACTGTGCTTCTGTTAGATTTATACTTGTACTCTAGCTGTGTCTCGCTGTTTCCTCACAGACTGAAGTCTTGGCTCTCACAGACCCAAGAAACAGCAAAATCAAACTGAGGGGTTCGCTGGGAAATGGGCATTGCCTACTGTTGACAGTTCTGTCTGGTTTAAGAGATCCCAGACTCTCCCCAAGACCCTGATGTTTGCCTTCCCCATCCCAACACACACAGGCTGGTTCTGATTCCAGAAAAGGAGAAACAACATCTTGGAGCCTCCCATCCTGAGTCAGGTGGGCTGATGTGTGTTTCCTAGATAAGCGCCCTAAGGTGAAGACCGTGGTTTGTTGATTTTTTTTTTTTAATTCCCCAGAGGGCCACAGACTTCCCAATGCTGAATAAGTAAGCATGGCTGAATGGAATCCCCAGGTGTTGTAAACCCTCTCTGGGTTGGCTGCAGGATGCCTGATCATTTGATTCTGTTTTTCAGTCCCGTTCCAGCTGTTGGCAAAGGAGAGGAAGAGGAAGAGGAAGATGGCGTGGGGCTTTGTCTGCCAGCCACCCCGAAGAACTGCCTTCCTCGCCGCCGGGGCATCAGCATCCTGGAGAAGCTCATCAAAACATGCCCGGTGTGGCTGCAGCTGAGTCTGGGCCAGGCAGAGGTGGCCAGGATCCTGCACCGGGTGGTGGCCGGGGTGAGTGGGCTGTCTCCCATTGGTAGGCACACACACCTGTGAGGAGCTCAGGCGTGCTCCACACCTGCCCTGGCTCCCACATGGAAACAGCTACCACACAGATGGCTACCTGTTTATTTCCCTTTCCTACATTTGTCAGCTTTTTGACCACAATTTTTTCCCAGAATACAGACATGGGGGGCTGGTGCGAGGCCTGGTTTCTGCTTTGGGGAGCAGGTGTTCATGGCTGGAGAGCAGGGAGTGCGTGGCTTGCAGGCTCTCTGGGCATTTGGGCACCTGAGAGGCGGGACTGATGCAGTCAGGAGGACCATGCTGGCCTGCTCTGACTTGGAGAGCTCAGCCAGGCATCCAGGGTCTGGAGAGTGTTAATCAGAACTAGGGTAAAAAAATGGCTTTATGCTCCCTGTTTTACATATGCAAATAAGGGGCTGTGTGATGGAGTCAAAAGATGTTTTGGAGGTCAGGCTCTGTGAGTTGGGCATGCGGCTTACATTTTCTAAGCCTCACTTTTGTTGCTTTGAAATAGGGGCATTCACACGGCCCCCAAGGCTCTTGTTCATATTGCATGGGAAGACAGATGATGGATGAACGGTGGATGGATGGACAGATGGACGGACAGACAGACAGATGCACAGATAGATGGATAGACGTATGGACGTACAGACAGATAGATAGACAACATATAAGCAGGTGATAGATGATGAAATATGAGTCAGAGCTCATCATATGTTCCTTTCGCCTCCCACACACATTTTCTCCTATACGATGCTTCCTTTTAAAAACAACTTGAATTTGTTTAATTACCAAAGTGATACACATATGTGTTCATCATTTAACAAAAACCCAAGCTGGACAGAAATGTAAAAAGTAAAGATCTTTTCCACCTACTCTAACCAAACTCACTCCCCAGAAGTTTTTCTTTTTTTAATTGAGATGAAATTCATATAACATAAAATTAGCCATTTAAAAGTATACAGTTCAGTGGCATTTAGTACAGACACAATGTGGTACAACTACCACCTCATCTATTTAGTTCCAAAACATCTCATCATTCAAAACAAAGCCCCACGCTCCCTCCCCCTCCTCCCCTCCTGCAGCCCCGTAACCACCAATCTGCCTCCGAAGTCACATTGCATGCGGTACGTCTGTCCGCACATTTTCCATGCATATTAATGCCTCTATAGCAGCAAGCATTCACTGAGTACTTGCTTTGCTTCAGGCAGTCTTGCAAGTTCTTCATGTGAATCTGCCCATTTAACCTCACAGCAGCCCTAGGAGGTAGACGTTGCCACCTTGCCCATTTTATAGATGAGGTAACTGCAGTACAAAGACATCGAGTGCCCTCCCCCAGGGGACACAGTGAGTAAATAGCAGAGTGGGAATCTGGACCCAAGCAGTCTGGGTGCCCTGTGCAATGCTGAGCATACAAGTTTTATTTGGCTTAGCTGGACTCATGTCCCCCAGCCACCGTATACTTTTGATGGTCTCTCCCCTGCTGTGGTTGCGGAACTTGTCTGCCTCCCAGGAAGAGTCCAGACGTATAAGTACAGGGCTCAGATGGCGAATGGACTCGTTCACCTCAGACTAGCTAAAATGCATCAAGTCGCCAGTTGGACCTGAAAATCGGAATCACTAGAACTTATCGGGCCTTCTGCCAAGTCCCAACCTCCCCTTGCCACAGAGGCCCCTGTCACAGGGAGTGGGGACTGTGGTGGCCGGGAAGCACAGCAGTGTCCTGCCAAGACCAGGTGGACCACTGGCCTGGCAAGGACTGGTAGAAAATAAAACCAGGGTCTCCTGGCAGTGGGTGTTCAGCCAGCACCCTCTCTGATCCCCAGCTCCCCCGACAGGTGCTCAGGAATGAGCTTCCCACCCTTGCTGGGAGGATGCAGCTCAAAACCAGCCCAAGGGGAAAATGTTTGATGCCAAGGGATGGCCATGTTCTGGATTTTTCTTGGTCATCAAGAAGGGCATGTCCAGGGCAAGTGTGTGGATGGGAATTACCAGACAGTCAGGGGTGGTCCCAAGAGAAGGTGCTGGCTCTCCAGAGCAAGCTGGGTGGGACATAGTCATGACTGCTCCGTCAAAAGATTCAGTCTTCTCTTCAGAAACTTAGCCTGGGCGAGGTGGCTCATGCCACCTCACTTTAGGAGCAGCACTTTAGGAGGCCACAGCAGGGAAATTCCTCGAGCCCAGGAGTTCAAGACCAGCCTGGGCAACATGGTGAGACCCCATCTCTACAAAAAATACAAAAATTAGCCAGGCACGGTGGCACGCACCTGTAATCCCAGCTACTCGGGAGGCTGAGGTGGGAGAATCACTTGAACCTGGGAGGTGGAAGTTGCAGTGGGCCCAGATCATGCCACTGCACTCCAGCCCAGGTGATAGAGTGAGACTCTGTCAAAAAAAAAAAAGAAAAAGAAAAGATTAAAAAGTTTAAAATAATCACAACTGAAAATAACTGTTGTGGTTCCTTTTGGAGAATGCTTAGTAATTCCAGGCTCTGTGCTTTGCAGATACCATCTTGCAGTCATCCTGTGAGGTCAACTTGGCCATTATACCCATTTTACAGATAATGAAACTGAGGCTAAGAGGGGTGCTTTAGTTTGGGTTTCCCCAGAAGCAGACCCTGAGACAAGGATTTGAGTGCAAGTGGATTAATTGGGTAGTAACCCCAGGAAGCACCAGTAGGGGAACCAAGCCAGGGGAAGGGACTGATGCCAATAAAAGGTACATTGTCATGAGAGTTACCCTTAGGGGCAACTGGAGCTGAATCCTGCTGGGGAACTCTGGGAGCCAGTGTGGAACACACATCTCATGGTTATCCCACCCGAGGGGTGATGGAGCTCATATTATTCACCAACTCCTGATAGTCGTGAGCTGTGAGGATGCATCTTCCAGCACTTTCTCTCTTCCTTTTCTTTTCTTTTTCTTTCTTTTTTTTTTTGGTGAAACAGAGTCTTGCTCTGTTGCCCAGGCTGCAGTGCAGTGGCACAATCTCAGTTCACTGCAACCTCCACCTCCTAGGTTCAAGCGATTCTCCTGCCTCAGCCTCCTGAGTAGCTGAGACTACAGGCATGTGCCACCATACCTGGCTAATTTTGTATTTTTAGTAGAGATAGGGTTTCACCATGTTGGCCAGGCTGGTCTTGAACTCCTGACCTCAGGGGATCCTCCCGCCTTGGCCTCCCAAAGTGCTGGGATTACAGGTGTGAGCCACCACGCCCGGCCCCCTTCTCTCTTCCTTGACTGTAAGATCTGACTCTTGCCAGAAACGGTCCTTGGGTGAAGAGATGCAGAGCTGGCTAGTGGAAAGAGGGCTGGAGTCAACTAAAAAGATAAGGCTCCACCGGGATGGGTGGGACACCAGCCGTACCTACCACTAGAGTGGGCTAACTTTCCCAGAGATCACACAGCTAGTGAGGTACAGGGCTGAGGTTTGAACCGAGGCCTAGCAAGGCTCAAGCCCATCCCTCCAGAAGTGAGTAGCAGGAAAGACATGAAAGTAATTTTCTGAGATCAACCAGTACTGGATGGGTTTGGATATGAGCCACGTTTATAAAGATGGGTAAGATACAGTCTTACCACTGTCTTCTCCAAGGGTCTGGTGGGGACTCCATGCACAAATATGAATTGTAAAGGCACCAGGAGGGGATAGCTAAGTGCTTTGTGAAGGGCAGTGCAGCAAGTTACCTGGAGCAGGAAGAGAGCACATCCAGGTGGGGTGATCTGGGCAGACTTCCTGGAGGAGGCAGACACCAAGCTGGGCCATGAAGGATGGATCGGCAGGATGGGATGGGGGAGCTGACAGAGTCTGCTGGAGAGTAGCGGGTGATGGAACAGCAAGGGCCAAGGCCCAGAGGTGGACGTGAGCCTGGCTGGGGCCCTTGAGGATGAAAGAGAGTGGAGGGATTGGAGCCTACTGGAACCCTGGAGAGCAGGACCGTGTTGCATTCATCTACCTGTGACACCATTGACTGATTCGCGTCTGGGAGCACAGAGTGAGCCTGGCACTGATTGTTCACTGGAACAAATGAATGAGGACAGCAGGTGTGCAGGTCTACTTCTTCCAAACGGACAAAGCCAGGCTAGGTTGCTCAGGGCCTGTGGCAAAAGGCAAAGGCCATGGGACTTAGTTCATTTTCTAGGTGAGCACAAGTTAAAGCAAGACCTTAGGCCTTAATCCCAGCCTCAGTGGTGCAAGAAGCCCGGACACTCCTTCAGCCCCGGCAGGGGGAGGCACCCAGGCAGCCGAGGCCCAGAGAACGCTGCTACAATCCAGGTGCTGAGAATAGAAGATGTTGAGACCGCAGGTGACTGCACTAAATGAATCAACCATTCCCTTCCCACTGCCACCCATTCTCCACCTGCTCCTGAGGGCGCAGCAGCTGGGTCAGCCCTGAGAACAACAGAGTGGAGGAACTGTGCCATCTGTTGCCTTCCCTGCTGTCTGTCTTTACGCCCCACTCCTCCCGTGTACCTCTATATTTTCAAGCATAAGGAAGGCCCTGAGTGCATGTGCTGGTACAAAGACTGGCAACTTTTACCCAGTTGCTACGTGCATGATCTTACTTGATCGTCAGCAATTTCTATCAAGCGTTAGTGTTCCCATTTTCAGATGAGGAAACAGAGGCACAGAGAAGTCAACTCATTTGCCTGAAGTCACACAGCTGGTGAAAGCAGAGTCTGTGTGGTGTGATCTTCAGCTGGCAAGGCCCTTTGCTGCACAATAGCGCTCCCATGGAACTGGCATCCATGCGATGATGTCATTGTTTCTAAAGATACAGACACTAGGCTGGGCGCGGTGGCTCATGCCTATAATCCCCAGCCCTTTGGGGAGGCCAAGGCGGGTGGATCACCTGAGGTCAGGAGTTCGAGACCAGCCTGGCCAACATGATGAAACCACATCTCTACTAAAAATACAAAAAATTAGCCAGCCATGGTGCTGGGCGCCTGTAATCCCAGCTACTCAGGAGGCTGAGGCAGGAGAATCACTTGAACCTGGGAAGGCAGAGGTTGCAGTGAGCCAAGATCGCGCCACTGCACTCCAGCCTGGGCAACAAGAGGGAAACCCTGTCTCAAAAAAAAAAAAAAAAAAAAAAAAAGATTCAGACACCATAGGTGGTCCCCAGGCTGTGGGAACTCAAAAGGTCTTCAGAGACCACCTAGGTCTACCCCTGCTGGCACCGATGAGACACAGTGCTTCATTGTATCTGGCGCTGGTGCTCAGGAGGCTGGAGATCCAGGCCCTTTGTTCCAAGTATCTGTATGACCTTGACCACATCCCTCCCCTTCCCTGCTATCCACCTCCCCTCCCTGCAGCCTGCTTCTCTGATAAGGTTTTGGGAACATATTGGCCCATTTTTTGATTTGTGTGTATCCAGAAGCAAGGCAACCAACAGCCACCTTTATTCTGCATTCAGGCTGATGTTTTAAAAATTTTTATTTTAGAATAGTTTTAGATTTACAGAAAAGTTGCAAAGATGGTACAAGGAGTTCCCATATACTCCACACCAGTTTCCCCCGTTGTTAACATCTAGCATTAGTGTGGTGCATTCACCACAATTAAGAAACTGATCTTGATACATTAGTATTAACTAAAGCCCGTACTTTATTCAGATTTCCTGAGTTTTGTTTTGTTTTGTTTTTGAGACAGGTCTTGCTCTGTCACCCAAGCTAGAGTGCAGTGGTGCAATCACGGCTCACTGCAGCCTACCTCCTAGGCTCAAGTGATTCTCCTTCCTCAGCTTCCTGAGTAGCTGGGATTACAGGCATACACTACCATGCCCAGCTAATTTAGTTTTTACTTTTTGTAGACACGAGATCTCCCTATGTTGCCCAGGCTGGTCTTGAACTCCTGGGCTCAAGCAATCCTTCCACCTCAGCCTCCCATACCGCTGGAATTACAGGCATAAGCCACTATGCCTGGCCATCTTTTACCTAACATCTTTTCTCTGCTCCTGGATCACATCCCATGTTACATTTAGTCATCTTATCTCCTTAGGCTTCTCTTGGCTGTGACATTTGCTCAGACTTCCTCTGTTTTTGATGATCTTGGCAGTTTTGAGGAACAGTGATGAGGTATTTTGTAGAATGTTCCTCGACCAGGACTTGTCTGATGGTTAGACTGGGGTTAGGGATTTGGGGAAGACCACAGTGGTAAAATATTCTAATCACATCATATGAAGGCAACAGACTCTCGGAATGACTTACCACTGGTGATGTTGACCTTGATCAACTGCTGAGGTTCTGTTCGCAGGGTTTCTGCACTTCAAAGTGACTCTTTCCCCCACTGCCTCTCTAGACTGTACTTTCTGGAAGGCAGTCGGCGTGCTCAGCCCGCCTTTAAGGAATGGGGAATTATACTCCACCTCCTTGATTTGCTATCTAATATACTATTTGGAATTTGTCTGTGCAAGAGATTTGCCTCTTCTCTCCCATCTATTTATTAAGCCATTTACTTACATCATTGTGGAATCAGGGGTACTTTTATACTTTGGACTATAATCCAATATTACTTGAATTATTTTGTTGTTCAAAGTGTTCCAGCTTTGGCCCCTGGGAGTCTTTCGGTTGGCTCCTGTATGCCTTTGACACACCACCCTCACTGTGCATGTGGGTGTGTGTTTTGTTTTTTGGAACACGTCGTTATTTCCTGGCAACACAAGACACTCCACGCTCGTCTTATATATTTCCTGCCCCAGTCCTAGAATCAGCCATTTCTCCAAGAAGCCCTTGTTCCTTTGATAGAGAATGATATTAGGAACCAAGATCTGGGCACCGTGAGTGTTTGTTGCTACTGGAAAGTCAGCTGCTTCTAGGCCAAGGTGGTTAACAAAAGAAACCTCTTTTAAGGTTGCTTTTGGTGGTGAAGGAGGTGAAGGGTTGGCTTAAAAGTTGTAGTAACCTGAGTTGTGATATGGACCAGCCATCTAGGTGGTTCAAAGCACCCTCCCTAGGTATGAACCCAAGAAGTACCAATTCTGTTCAGTATTAGTTTGGTAAAAACCTTCAGTGGGCCAGGTGCAGTGGCTCATGCCTGTAATCCTGGCACTTTGGGAGGCCGAGGCGGGTGGATCACCTGAGGTCAGGAGTTCAAGACTAGCCTGGCCAACATGGTGAAACCCCATCTCTGCTTAAAATAGAAAAACATAGCCAGGAGTGGTGGCAGGCATCTGTAATCCCAGCTACTTGGGAGGCTGAGGCAGGAGAATCGCTTGAACCCAGGAAGCTGCAGTGAGAAAAGATCGTACCACTGTACTCCAGCCCGGGCAACAAGAGCAAAACTCTGTCTTAAAAAAAAAAAAAAAAAAAAAACCTTCAGTGAAGTGCCTCTGTTGTGAGACCAGGGGAAAAGGCATAACCATCAATCATTGCAGGATTACTTTGGACTAAGCACCATCTCTCATTTTTCCAACAACCCTGCAAAACGGGGGTGTGATCTCTATTCTGTAAGTGAGGAAACTCAGCTCTGAGAAGGAAAGAAGCCTGCCTGAGTCATATGGCTACCAAGTTGTGGAACTTGATTTAAACCCACAACTGACTGTCTCTAAAAGCTTTAAAAAAAAAAAAAAAACAACAGTGTCTTGGCCTCACCCCCAGAAATGCTTGTCTCTTTGTTTTGGAGTGAGCCTCAGCCATCGGCATGTTTTAAAAGCTTCCTGGGTAATTCTGCCGTGTAGCCAGAGTTGAGAATTGCTGCTCTGTGCTACGCTAATGGGAAAGGCGGGCCTCAGTTTCCCCATATGTAAAATAAAGATATTGGACAATATGTACCTTTATTCCATTTCCAGTCCTCAGTGGTTCTGATGATTTGTGGCTTGACTTTCTTACAACTCTGTACACACACACACACACACACACACACACACACACCCCACCCCTACACCCCTAAGCTCTGTCAGAGTAAGGACTGAGGATATGAGGACCTTTGTCCAGGATGGGCCCCAGCCACTGGACTGCCAACCTCCACAGGCACAACCCCTGTGGACGTAGCCTCTCAGAAGAGCCAGCTACTTCTGTTTCTGTCCTAATGGGCATGATTGGAAATTTTCCCCAAGCAGCTGGAAAATAATCCTAAAATAACAAAAGTGGAAAAGCAGATAGCTCTGAATTGTCCAGGCCAAAAATGAATAGTAAAAACAAAACCCCTTATGGTGCATTTAGCTTTGGATTTTTATGTATTTTTTTGGAGAGGAAGAGGGGAGTGTGGTGGCTGCATAATTCTCTTCCTAAGCATATTCTGTCCCAGCTGTTAGTGAAATAAGTTGGTCTTTCCAAAACTCACCCTGGCTGAAGGTAGACAGGAAGAGGGTCTGAAGACTGGCGGTACTATTTCCTGGATTGCATTAATTTACCATGAAACTCACCCTCTTGCAAGACTCTTAGGGACTGGGAAAGAACCCCAGGGCACTGATGCTAGAAGAGTATCTTCTAGAAGAAAGGAGTCCTGGAATTGTTCAGCCTGCCTCCCTCGTTATGGACTGGAAAAAGCCTGCTCAGAAAGGGGAAGTGACTTGCTCAAGGACACAGAGAAAACCAATGTCAGAACTAGGAAGGACACAAGTGTCTGACCACAGCCCGGTGCTCTCATCACTGCCCGCTGTTGTTTTGGCGGGGGGTTGTGTGGGGGAATGCTAACTCTTCAAAGAAAGTTGGACTCTCACAGTGGCAAGAGCCCAGCAGTTTGTACAATTGATGGAAAAGGATTTTTCTGTTTTCTGAGGATCCCCAATGCAATGCAGTGAGGGATGAAAAATGAAGGAAACACACACACACACACACACACACACACACACACACACGAAGGAACAGCTGACTCAGCAAGGTGTCAGACCAGGCTTGTTCCCAGAGAGGAGAGAGGTTGAGTAAGGACACTGGGCCTAGGAAGTTTTGTTAGTGGCTAATCAGGGAAGGCTTTCAGGAGCAGTGGCAGATGGAGGGTACTATCGTGGGCATGAAGTGAACTGCTCTGTTTGTAGGAACCCTGGGCAGCCCCCTGTGAGTGTCCTGGAGGTGGACAAAGGTGGCCCTGGCACCAGCACTTGCCTTCCTGTGTTCCCTCACTGCTCCACCTGGCTCATCTGCTCTGCCTGGCTCTTCTTCCCATCGAGGTTGAGCCCTGAAGTCCAGAGCTGCCCATCAGGATGCCTTTCCCTGTCCAGGGTGCCCCATGTCCTGCCCTGTTGCCCTTTTGATTCATGGAGCCATCCATGAACACTGACATCAGGAATGCTAGGGGCTTTGTGACATTCATTCTCAGGGTCAGGAGGCAGGTAGAGGGGGTCTGGGGAAGGAAGTGTTACCAGAAAGGGGTCCCAAGACGGACCCTAAGAAAGGGTTCTTGGACCTTAGGCAAGAAAGAATCAGGGGCAAGTCCACAGCGTAAAGTGAAAGCAAGTTTATTAGGAAAGTAAGGGGATAAAGAATAGCTACTCCACGGGCAGAGCAGCAGCATGGGCTGCTCGAATGAATGTGCTTAGAGTTATTTATTGATCAAACACGGGGTGGATTATTCATGAGTTTTCTGGGAAAAGGGTAGGCATTTCCTGGAACTAAGGGTTTCCCCCCTTTTTAGACTACATAGGGTAACTTCTGGACTGCCATGGCATTTGTAAACGGTCATAGTGCTGGTGAGAGTGTCTTTTAGCTTGCTAATGCATTATAATGTGTTAACATCATGAGCAGCGAGGATAACCAGAGGCCACTTTCATTGCCATCTTGGTTTTGATGGGTTTGGGCCAGCTTCTTTACCACATCTTGTTTTATTGTGACCTGTGACTGAGAATGCCTAACCTCCTGGAAATGCAGCCCAGCCGGTCTCAGCTGCCCCAGCCCCTATTTCAAGATGGCGCTTCTCTTGAGCTATAAGAAAGATGCTCTGGAGCTGTAAGAAAATCAAGATGGATCACCTCTGACAGAAGTACCACATATTGACTGCTTACTATGTAGCAGGCACTCTGCTGATACCACCTGTGCAGCCTTTTCAATGATCCTTTGAGGCACTGGGTTAGTGGTGAATGCTTTCAACTTCAAGTGACAGCAAGCCCAGCTATGGTAGCTTCAGCCATAAGGATGCTATTGTTTATCTAGTGGGAAGAAGTCTGGAGGTTGGAGTCCAGGGCTAGTTTAGCAGCTCTTTGATGCCTTCAGTTCCCACTGTGTTCCCTCACTGCTTCACCTGGGCTTCTCTCTACCCTTCTATTCCTCTGTCTTCAAGGTGCTGGCTTTTGGTCCTCACCTCATGGTTGCAGAATGGCAGCTGCAGCTCCAGACACCTCACCCATTCAAAGGCAGGAGGTCACAGGCAAATGGCTTTCTCCTCCTAGGCTCTGCATTGTTGGTAGGGAACACGTGTTGTTGCAAATGCTTTATTGATCACCTGTGATATGACGAAGGCTAGGAAAGGGGGTGAATGGCCAAGGACAGCAGTATGGTCAAGATCGGCTCTGACCAAATGTGATACATCTGAGTCAGGGCACTTTGCCACCGGAACCGGAATCAGAGTCTGTTAGCAAGGAAGGGGAGAGGGGACTGGTTCTTGGGGAGCTAACTCAGTAAGTATCACAGGCAGGGACTATTATGACCCCATTTCACAGAAAAAGAAGCCACCCAGAGAGTTCACATAGCTCCAAGTGGCTAACTAAGAACTAAACTTGGAAAGCTCGGCTCCAGAGCATGCGGGCAGAAGGTCTTACATGAAAGGGTTCAAGGTCCGACACTCTGGACCTGCCGCTTGAATGCCCATCCCCTTTCTCGTCTCCTTACCAACCTGTACCTCACACTATTTTCTAATCTGCATAGAGGGTGTGATATTCAGAGCCTCAGGGAAGGAGCTGTTGCAGGTATCTAAAATCCCTAGCCTGGTGCCTGGCATGGAGTACATGCTTATTTACCACCAGTGGGTTGGTTGGGCTGGACGTTATGTATTGTAGTGGTCACAAATGTGGCCTGGAGGTCACGTGTCTTGCATTCTTGTTCTGGCTTTGACACTAACAAGTGATGTGACCTCAGGAGGTCATTTCACTTCTCCGGGTTTCTTTGGCTGTAGAGTGAGGGGCTGGACCACATCACTGACTTTGAAACTTTCCCACTGAGCTGTGTGTATTCATCAGCAATGCCTGATGGAAGAGAGTAGGGGGATACCCAAAGGTGGAGGCCCCACGTCTGTATACCTCATGGCTATATCATTACCTACTTTACATAACAAGCCAACCCAACATTCAGTGACTTACAACAGTCACTATTTTATATTTGCTCATATTTCTATGGGTCAGCAATTTAGGCTGGGTTCAGCTGAGCAGTTCTTCTGCTGGTCTTTTCTGGGGTCAGTCATGCAGCTGCAATCATCTGGCAGCTTGACCAGAGGAGGATGGTCTATGATGGCCTCACTCATGTGTCTTGTGGTGGGTGCTGGCTGTTGGCTGGGCCACACAACTCCAGCTGGCTAGCTCAGGCTTCTTTACATGACAGCATAGTCCAAAGGGTGACATGGAAGCTGCATGCCTCTTGAAGCCCAAGCTCAGAACTCCACAGTATCTCTTCTGCTGCATTTTTTGGTCAATGCCAGTCCCAAGGCCATGCCGTTTTCACCAGGAGGTGAAAATAGACTCCATCTCTTAATAGGGGGAGCAGCAAAGACTTTGTGGCTCTTTTTAATCTACTGTGGAGGTGAATGCTCTTTGAGTCCTTTTTCCTGTCTCTGTGGTCCAGCTGCAAGCATAGTAACAATCCTATTAATAGTTGTCATTTATTTGTCTAATGATATTAGGCACTTAAAATCATAGCATGTGATTTGGATCAGTAAATGAGAGCAATCTATAATAATAATTAATATTAATAATTAGGATTATAAGTTATTAAGTACATTTTCTGTGCCAGGCATTTTATATACATGATCAGCAATTCTCACAGCAACCCCGAATGATGTATCTTATTGTCCTCATGTTCAAATGAGGACACTGAGACCCCAAGAAGTAAAAGTAACTTGCCCACAGCTGGTGAGGGGCAGAGGTAGTATTTGTGTTTCACTGTGTCTCTAAACAGCTGGCTGCAGGGGGCAGAAAGGGGGGTGGGCTTTGAGACTTTTCACATGGAAACCCCAAAGGTGTTGGAGAAAGGGCTCTGGGTGGTCCTTCGGCTCTCCACCCCACCATGTACTCACCTGTAACAGCCGTCATGGGCAACATCCCGTTGAAGTATGACCTGGGGACACCCAATCAGGGAGTGGGCAGGGGGGCGATGTGGATATGAACAACTCATGAAGATGGCTGCTGCCTGACACTGACCTGGGCCAAACTCTGCCAGGTTTCAGCTGAGATAATTCACCATAATATAATCTAAAATGTTCTTCAGGTGTCACTGCAGCACAGTGATGCTGTTTTTGAGGTGCTGCCTGTGAATACCTTTTAGAAGGGTCTCCATGACTAGCTCAGCAGCTAAACCTCCCCAGAGAGGAACAGAACAGACCCTCTTATTCCAGTTGGCCAGAGCAGACCACTGACCTGGGCTCTTGCCCACAGCAGGTACCTGTCAGTGTCACCCTCACCCATGACCACGTGGGCAGGAAACATCAGAGGACTCCTGGAGCCACACCAAACTCAGAGTCCCTCCCTGCCCCACTCTCCATTGTGAACTCACAGCCTCCAGCCTCCTCTGCCCCCCCAGGCCAGCGCCTTATCATGGTTTTCAGTCAGAAGACAAGAGCCACACGAGAGCCCTGTGGCCATGCTGAAAGGGTGGGTGAGGGGTTCAGAACTGGGGAGCTGGCAGAGTCCAACCTTGGGGACTTTCCAGCCCTGTCGACACACTGTGTAGATAACACAGCCCAACAGCGAGAGGGGAGCGAGATGCTTCACCATGTGGTGGGGATGCCTGACCCTAGTCCTGCTCTGGCAGTTGCCACCTGTGTGGCTCTGGGGAGGACTGAGTGATACCAGTCCTGGCACCTGTAAGGCTCCTGGCCCAGTGTGCACACTAGCTGCCGTTTTAACTTCTGCCTCCGTGCTATGGACTTGAACCACTCTCTCTTTAGTTTATAATCTTGCATTCGCCTCCTCTTGCCCTGGATCTGTAAGTTTCATCTCTTCTGGGGTCAGGCAGTCCCTTCTGATTCTTTTTCACAGTAAACACACATGGTGGACAGACTCCCAGGTCTAGGTGGAGCCTGAGACCAGGAGACAGAAGCTCAAAACCAGCTGTGGGTGGGGTGAGTGGAGCATGGTCCTCAGTGAGCGTCCTGTTGGATGCTTTCCTCTGCAACTTTTCCATACATCTTCCAACCAGAGAGGCAGGGCCTTGGTTTCATTTTTTGTTTCTGCTGCGTGGTGGCAGGTGTTGCCACCCCCATTTATGGACAAGAACACGGAGGCTCAGAGAAACCATACAATCACCCAGGGTCCCAGGGCTGGTAACTGGCTGCTCAGGGCTGTCTGAGAGCCCAGAAAGAAATATAGTTTGTGGGCCTGTCCCCAGCTGGAGGAGCTCCCTCTGAGAGCTCCTGCCTCTTTTTTTTTTTTTCTTTCTTTCTTGGAATGTGAGGATGGAGAACAGGGTCCGTGTCTGAACAAAGTGAGGAAACCTAGAAATAGCTATGGGCTGGGTGTGAAAGAGCTGATTCAATGCAGAGCAGCATCGAAGGACAGCCTAGTTGAAGCCAGCACCCAGGATTTGTCACGCCAGTCACCCTAGGGAGAGATGAGTGGGGACTAAGCGCATCAAAATAGTTAGGGGAGAAAGTAACCATCAGTAGAGTAAAAATATAGATGTTGTACTGTGACCCTGGCCCGTGTAGACCTGTACCCTCCAACAAGAAGTCGACCCTTATTATAGGCAAGGGTCTTCTATTTTATTTTCTTCTGTTTCATTCTGGAAAAAGAAATTTTGGGTGGCATTAGCACTAATGGGTCATGACCTGCAGTTTGAAAAGCACTGCCCTTCCTTCCTGTGCCATCCCTGCCCCTAAAGGTGGGGCAGCCCTGCCATGTGCCTGTGCTTCTAACCAGTGACCTGGGGTGTGTCCCCTACACGTGCACCACAAAGAGAGCACTTTCCCAGTGCGGACAGAAATCTACAGTTTGGTTGCAATTTAGGAGGGCTCCAGCCTCAGCTCCCACCCTGACTCGGGGTCAGGGGTCAAAGTTTGCCTTCCCAGTGGCACCACTGGCTCCTGCTCTGCCTTTCTTTCCATGTCCTACTCAGCAGAGAGGCCCTGAGGGCACCCCAGAGTTCCCTCATGGTAGATACACACCCACATACACACACACACACACACACTCTCACACACACTGTCCACCTTAACTAATGACATTCAGGCCAGGCACGGTGGCTCACGCCTGTAATCCCAGCACTTTGGGAGGCCAAGGTGGGCGGATCACTTGAAATCAGGAGTTGGAGACCAGCCTGGCCAACATGATGAAGCCCCATCTCCACAAAAATACAAAAATTAGCCAGGCATGGTAGTGCATGCCTGTAATCCCAGCTAGTCGGAAGGCTGAGGCAGGAGAATCACTTGAACTCTGGTGGCAGAGGTTGCAGTGGGCTGAGATCATGCCATTGTGCTCCAGCCTCAGCGACAAAGTGAGACTCGGTCTCAAAAAAAAAAAAAAAAAAAGTGACATTCAGAAAATGTGATTAATTATGGAGTTTATTCTAGCACAAAACTCGAGAGTAGCCACCCAGGAGACACCGACTCCAAATGAACAAGGCCAGCGTTGAAGGTGAAGTTAAGGTTTTATACAAATAGAGACAGAGAAGTTTTAGCAGAATGACATTTTCCATATGAGACCACTGCATGCCCCAGTGATCTGATTGGTTACAGATTGCTACCTCCTGGGAAGATTACTTTATTACTCCTGTTAAATTAAGTTTAGCCTAATGCTGCCTCCTTACATATTTTAAGTTCTGCTTAAAGGTTTTTCTGGACATAGTGAACTGTAACCTAACTGCAGGTGTAAACAGATGTAAATTACTCTTGTGACAATCACTGAGTCTTGGCCAGTCAAAGGTGGCCAACTGGTCAAACAGTGTTCAAATAAGGCAAATGCCGAGCTGTAACCAATCCAACTGTTTCTGTACCTCACTTCCAGTTTTTGTCCATTACTTTCCTTTTACTGTTCATAAATCTTCCACTACGTGGCTGCTATGCTGGAGTCTCTCTGAACCTATGCTGGTTCAGGAGTTGCCCGATTTGTGAATCGTTCTTTGCTCAACTAAATTCTGTGAAATTTAATTGGTCTAAGGTTTTTCTTTTAATACTCCATAAGAAGGGGAGTGTTCTGAGGGGGTCTTATCTCCGCTGCTGTTTGGTCTTCAATATTTACAGGAAATCAGCTGCAGAAGTTGCAGTTGCATGCAGCGGTGTTGACTCAGGCTACAAAGTCACATTCCTCTCAAGGCTCTAAAGAATTTGAAGTTCCAACAGCTTTAAGTCCCAATTATTTTAAGTTTGAATTTAATTTCACAGCACTCACCCACACTCACACACATACACTCACTCACAATTGTCTGACACCAGCTGGGTGTCCAACAATTTGGACACTACCCAGAGTGAGTGCAGACTCCAGGGGCGGCTCCTCCTTCCCACGCCGGCCACAAGTGGGCTTCCCAGGCTACCTGCACTTCTGTCCAATTTGGCTTCAAATTCAGGAATTCTCATGGTCCCCATTCAGGTTTGATAATCCGATAGGACAACTCAAAGACTCACAAAGTGTTATACTTCCAATTACAGTTTTGTATAAAGGATACAGCACAGGAACTACCAAACAGAAAAGGCACATAGGGTGAGGTCTGGGCGGGGCAGCCACAGAGTCCCCATCACCTCTCCTCCTATTCGCAGGGGGGGTCCAGACAGGTCTGCAGCATCCTCAGTTCTTGCCTCCTCAGAAGAAAGAATTTGACAAAGTGGGCATAAGGCAGAGTGAGAGACCCAGGCAAGTCTAAAGCTTTACTAAAGCTTTCCAGCAGGAACGAAAGGAAGGAAACTACACTTGGAAGAGGGCCAGGCAGGTGGCTTGAGACATCTAGTGCACGGTTTGACCTTTGACTTAGGGTTTTCTGTGTTGGCATGCTCCCGGGGTCTTGCGTCCCTTCTCCCCTGAGTCTCGGAGCGGGCTTCTTCCCTTGGGGTGGGCTGTCCGCATGTGCAGTGATCCGCCAGCACTCGGGAGGGGCCACGTGCGCAGTGTGATTACTGGAGTTGTGCGCATGCTCAGTTGAGGCGTTCT
This sequence comes from Theropithecus gelada, assembly GCF_003255815.1. Lineage (NCBI taxonomy): Eukaryota > Metazoa > Chordata > Mammalia > Primates > Cercopithecidae > Theropithecus > Theropithecus gelada. The sequence goes on from NC_037675.1 coordinate 93,989,326, forward strand.
TCCTGTACCGGTCCAGTGTTTCTAGAAGAAGGTCCTCTACCAGTTATGCTCCGCCATTTTGCCTCTTAGTGCTCATGCTTGAGCCCACGGGCACACTTTGTGAGATATTATTGAGAAGATGCTGATCATCAGTTTTCAGGATTTTTCTATCTCTTGGGAGACTGTGTTTCCCTGGTGTGCAAGCTGCAACAAATTATTATTTTAGCGAGACAGCTAACAACTGCCTGCCCATCATTTGATGGTCACCTGACATTCCTGGTGGGGGAGGAGACTCTCCTGCCCTGCTCATGCCTGACTACCTACTGTAACATTTCCCCCTCAAGAGTCTAAGGCCCCAATTCCTTGGGGAAAATGGATGGTCAGTCTTTTGTAACTGCTTCCTGCAGTTATAGAGAGGGGCGGTGGTAGTTGTTCCGTGGGTCTTGGCCTCTGCTAGCTGTCCAGGCAGGGTGGCTCCGTGGGTTGGTGAAAGTAGTATCCAGCTAGGTCAAAGGGAAATGGGCAGAACTTTGCCTCTGTCATGTCCCACTGATGGGAAGTCTAGTGGTCTCCTGTAGAAGGGTGACCCTTTTTTTTTTTTTTTTTTTTTTTTGAGATGGAGTCTTGCTGCATCACCCAGGCTGGAGTACAGTGGTGCAATCTTGGCTCAGTGCCACCTATGCCTCCCAGATTGAAGCTATTCTTCTGCTTCAGCCTCCCAAATAGTTGGGATTACAGCGTGCACCACTATACGTGACTAATTTTTGTATTTTTAGTAGAAACGGAGTTTCACCTTGTTGGCCAGGCTGGTCTCGAACTCCTGACCTCAAGTGATCCACCTGCCTCAGCCTCCCAAAGGGCTGGGATTACAGGCATGAGCCACTGTGCCTGGCCAGAAGGGTGACTTTTGAATATTGAGGGGATGGCATCTCTCACCGAGGATCAGCTGGAGACAAATCAGTTTATTAGATTTAGAAGAATGTCAAAACAAAATAAGGGGGTAAGGACAGCTCCAAAAAATCCCAAGGTTGGTGACACTCCCAAGTAGCTGACACTCCTAGAAGCTGGGTGCATCTTCCTCCCAGCACAGCCAGAAAGTCCAGAGATTTTATTTCAGAGACATGATTGATTAAATCATTGGCCATGTAATTGAACTCAGTCTCCAGTCCTCTTCTGGGGGTCACACGTGGGGCCGAAGGTTCCAACCCTCTAAGCAAGCGCTTAGTCTTTCTGTGGCCAGCCCCTCCCTTGAATCTAAGGTCCCACCAGGAGTCCCTGTTTAATAGCAGAAACTCAGGTTAGGTCAAAACGGGCTCATTATGAATAATAAAAAACACTCTCATCTCTCAGGAAATTCCAAGGGTTTTTGAAGCTCTGTGCCAGGATTGGGTACAAAGACTGGCGATGTGTTTCTGTCTTACTATATACCACACTCACCCCCACACACACTCACGTTCCTTCACACACTCACATTGCCTTACACACTGCTGGTTCTCATGGGCCTGGTGACCAAGGAGGCAGGTCCACCTTGAACCTCCATAGAGGCAAAGCAACCTCATTTCTTTGAAAGACTCCACGTCCTGGGGTCAGTTCAACTTCAGGGGAATGCACTAGTTCAGAGATGCTGCAGCTCCAAGTAGGGTGACGATTTGGCAGCAGCCGAGGCTTGTCTGTAAGCCTCTGAGCAGAGAGCCAGGCCTGGCGGAGGCATCTAGAGGTAAGCCAATGTCCAGTAGGAACACCTTGTGGGCAGGCACCACGTCCTCCCCTTTCCCCCCGCTCCCGCGTGAAGCAGCGCAGCGTCATTTGTCTGGGGTAATACCCGAGGTTCGTTGCCTCACACCAAGAAATAAAGGTTACGAACACACAAGGAATGAGGTTAAGAGCAGAGGTTTAAAAGATGAAAGAACGAGAAAAGCTCTTTCCTGCAGAGAGAGGGTGTCCTGAACAGGTCTTCCGGTCCATGGTGAAGTGCAGGAGGTCTTATAGGTGAGCTTGAGGAGGAAGTATCTGATTTACATAGAGTACCAGAGATTGGCTGGACAGGTGTGCCGTTTGCATTGCACAAGAAGAAGCTGGCTGCCCCACTCTAATCTTTTATTATGTAGATGGATTCTCTACATGGCCAGGGCTATGTTGCCTACTTTTCCACTGTACACGTGACAAAGAAAAGGGAAGGTGGAGCCTCCATGTTGAACATACCTGGCTTCCAGGTAACCCTTTTCTATTGGCACAGCTGCCGGCATTCGCCCGTGCAAGCTTCCAGGTTGCTTGTCTATGTTTGCAGCTTGAGTTTTTCAGACTGTTCTTTGTTATAGAAGAAATTATTTGGGGGCTGCTTTTTGTTAAAAGGGAAGCTCAGCAGAGGACCCTGTTACCCTCACTCTCTGCCTAAATACTTTCTTTTTAGCTCCTGTATCACCGGAGTACCCCTTCCACCGCCCCCTGTTGCTCCTGGTTCTAATTATCTCTTCATCCTGCTCTGCTGGAGGGGAGGGGCTGCGAAAAACTCATTTCCAACCTCAGTTTGGTAACTAGTGATTCATCGCGCTGCTGCTCTGGAAGGGCCGTACGCTCTCACGGAGACCAGGATCTTCAGACCCTCTGCAAGCCAAGTGGAGGCGAAATTGAGCACTCAGGATCTAGAGTCGAAGGTCCTGAGTTTCAGGTCTCAGCTCCACCACTTACAACCCTGTGATCATGAGCATTACTTGCCTCTCTCTGCCTCAGTTTCCTCATCTATAAAATGGGGATAACCATAATGTCTCCCCCATAGGTTTAATAGGAGAATTAAGTGAGATCATAGAATCTAATTAATGCACTAGTATTTGGATTTAGACCAGACTAGGGAGGCCATTAATCATTAATAGTAATACGGTTCTAGTATTTTTTTTTAACAATTATATATAACAACTATAGAATAACAATGATTATGATGATACAGCAATATAGTAATATTAGTAATCAATACAATAGCAGCAGAATTTAGGATATCACCAGAGCAGGGTCAGGACAGAGGACTCCTCAGGAGCCTCCTGTGCTTGGGGCTGTATCCTCGTGTTACCAGAAAGGGTTCCGGATCCAGACCCCAAGAGTAGGTTCTTGGATCTGACACAAGAAAGAATTTGGGGCGAGCCCACAGAATAAAGTGAAAGCAAGTTTATTAGAGAAGTGAAGAAGCAAAAGAATGGCTGCTCTATCCTGGTGCACTGTCTCATACTCATGCTTGACTGAATATGCTTATGGTTTCTTCTTGAGTATTTGCTAAACAAAGGGTAGATTATTCATGAGTATTCCAGGAAAGGGGCAGGCAATTCCTGGAACTAAGAGTACCCTCCCCTTTTTAGATATAGGGTAACTTCCTGACGTTGCCATGACATCTGTAAACTGTCATGGCGCTGGTGGGAGTGTCTTTTAGCATGCCGATGCATTATAATTAGCACATAATGAGCAGTGAGAATGACCAGAGGTCACTTTGGTCGCCATCTTGGTTTTGGTGGGTTTGGGCCAGCTTCTTTACCACATCCTGTTTTATCAGCAGGGTCTTTGTGACCTGTATCTTGTGCCCACCTCCTGTCTCATCCTGTGACTTAGAATGCCCTAACCTCCTGGGAATGCAGCCCAGCAGGTCTCAGCCTCATTTTACCCAGCCCCCATTCAAGATGGGGGTCACTCTGGTTCAAATGGACACTCAGATATCCCAGTGTCCCTGCTCTGCAGCCTTTCTTCAGCAACTTTGGCCAGACACCTAGTTTTCCAAACTCTAACCCAGAAGCTTGGGGCTGGAGTAGGAGAGGCTTAAGCTCCAGGGGTGGGGTCAAGACCAGAGCCGGGAGGGGAAGACACAGACCAAGTCCTTCCCCTATCCAGGGATGCCCCCACCCCCTTCCTGGAGAAGCTGTGCCACAGGAGGTTGGGGAGATTCCAGAAGGTGTCACCTGGAAAGGAGGGATGAGCTTGCTGGGGCCTGCCAAGATTCAAAGGACATTTTAAAACAGCAGAGTCTGTGAAAGGCAGCAGAATCCCGCTCCCCATGTTTGCCCTCGGGACCCTCACTGAGGCAGAACCATTGCTCAGAGCGTGAGAAGGAGAAGCAAGTGTCTGTGAACATGCTGGCTCCGGGTGAGACCTCAGCTAGTGTTTGGTTTCTAGAGCACAGCTGCGTCCTCAGGGCCTAGAGCCATGGTTTTATCAGAAGAGAGTAAACCCACAGCAGAAGCAAGTCTTCCTGCTCACGACTTGGGGTCTGCATGCAGAGGCCTCGTGGCATGGAGGTCCCAAGCGTTGACACCAGTGTCTGGAGGCCAAATCCAGTTCTTCCCTTACAGCTGTGAGACCTTGGCCAGGATCACCTTCCAGAGCATGTCCTGTGGGCCAAGCCCTAACAGGTATTAACTCAGTCAGTCATCACACCAGCTTGAGGAGGGGGCATCCTGTTATAATCAGAGAGTACCTCAGTTCCTTCATCTGTGAAATGGGGATAATAATAAAACTCATGGGGTGATGGAGAGGATGGAGCAAGTTACTATATGTGGAGTGTCCTGACGGGTCTTGTCACAGCGAGAGCTCTATATTAAGTATTAGCTATTTTTATTTTTTCAGAGGAAAAAAAGGTGTGAATTGACCAATATCTGTGATTATCTCCAGCAGCCTCCCCCAGAGCATACGTGCTGGGGTGAGAGTTGAAATTCAACCTGACTCCCGTACGTTAGAGCTTTTCTGAGTGTAGACTCAGGACCACTCACATAAGAGCCAGCCAATTCCAGCGCCCCTTACACAACCAGCATCTCGGGGTGGGGGCATAGGAATCTTAAGACCTCCCCCCGCCATGGACTCTGTGCCTCCAATAGCCTTACAGAAACATTGATTTCATTGAACCCTTCAGTGGGCAAATGAGAAACTGAGCATGCAGGATCGATCCTAGTGTGGACATGGGCCAGGTGACACAAGACTCTTGGGGCAGAACCCCCAGTGTCCCCGAGGCATCCTTGACCTCCCTAGCCTGCCTCCTCATTTCAGGAACCTTCCAGATGACTTCCATCTCATGGTTGTCCTCCTCACCTTCACCCAAATCTTTGATTCACAGAGCTCCCTCCCTTCTTTGGTTTCAGATGTTCCTGGTCCGCCGGGACAGCAGCTCGAAGCAGCTGGTGCTCTGTGTCCACTTTCCTTCCCTGAACGAGAGCTCGGCCGAGGTGCTCGAATACACCATTAAGGAAGAAAAATCGAGTAAGTGCCCGTCTTCTCTGTTTTCACTTTGACCACACGGCAGCAGCAGCAGCAGCAGAGAGGCTGCACCTTCTAGCCACAGACTCTCCCAGATGCACTGATGGTGTTTAAAATTAGAAGGAGGAAAAGCTTTCAGTCACTGAAGTTACTTAGCCAGACTTGTTCTGAACTCAGTTCATCATCCAAAGTCAGTGTGAATTTCTGCTCACCCTCGTCGCAGCTGGTTGGCTTTGCATTCTTGTGGCCACAGTGAAGTTTCCTCTTGTTAGCTCAATGCAGGGACGCTGGAGAAAGGGAGGAAAAGAAGAAGAAATGTCTGCACCCTTGGTTCCTAGTGTCAGCTCAGCACACACTCAATCCATGATTGCAGACAAGTCACTTAATCTTTCTGAGCCTCAGTTTTCTCTTCTGTCAAATGCATGTAATAGTCACAGAGCTTTTGTGAGGGTCAAACCGACAAACACTTTGAAAGACAAAAATCTGGACCAGACTGGATGGCTCACACCTATAATCCCAACACTTCGGAAGGTAGAGGCTGGAGGATTCCTTGAGCCCGGGATCTGGAGACTAGCCTGAGCAACATAGAAAGACCCCATCTCTACAAAAGATAAAAATAAATAAGCCAGGTGTGATAGAATGCACCTGTGGCTCCAGCTACCTGGGAGGCCGAGGTGGAAGGATGGCTTGAGCCAGGGAGGGTGAGGCTGCAGTGAGCTATAATTGTGCCACTGCATTCCATCCTGGGTAACAGAAGGAGATTAAAAAAAAAAAAAAAAAAGACAGAAATCCTGTGTGTGTGTAGTGCTGCTAGAAGTAGGTATGGGCCTCAGTGGGAAAATGTTTGGGGCCCCCTCCCTAGGGCGGGTTTGTTCTGATAATATGGTGTCACTGGGTTTGGGGCCCTTGTGGACTACTGGGCACCCATCTGTGCCAGCTTCCCCTCCTCGCATGGTACAACCACTCAGTGGTGCTTCTTCCCCTCTGCCCAGATAGACCCAATTTATCAAGACGGAAATTGCAACAGAGAAAGAGTTTGATGTACATAAAGCCAACTAAACAGGAGACGGAGTTTTATTATTACTCAAATCAGCCTCCCTGAAAATTTGGAGGCTAGGGTTTTTTAAAGACAGTTTGGCGGGTAGGAGGGGCATGGAGCGGGAAAGCTAATTGGTTGGGTCAGGGATGGAATCACAGGGAGTTGAATCTGTCTTCCTGCACTGAGTCAGTTCCTGGGTGAGGGCCACAAGACCAAATGAGCCAGTTTACTGGTCTGGGTGGCGGGCACCAGCAGATCCGTAAGAAAGAATGCAGACCTCAAAAGCCAATCTTAGGTTTTATGATAGTAACGTTATCTATAGGAGCAACTGAGGACATTAGTGATCTTGTGGCCTCTGGCTACATGACTCCTGAGCTATAATTTCTTTTTTTCTTTTGAGACAGAGTTTCGCTCTTGTTGCCTAGGCTGGAGTACAATGGCATGATCTTGGCTCACCACAACCTCCGCCTCCCAGGTTCAAGTGATTCTCCTGCCTCAGCCTCCCTAGTAGCTGGGATTACAGGCATGTGCCACCACACCCGGCTAATTTTTGTATTTTTAGTAGAGACGGAGTTTCTCCACATTGGTCAGGCTGGTCTCGAACTCCCCACCTCAGGTGATCTGCCCACCTTGGCCTCCCGAAGTGCTGGGATTACAGGCATGAGCCACCGTGTCTGGCCCTGAGCCATAATTTCTAATCTTGTGGCTAATTTGTTAGTTTTTCAAAGGTGGTCTGGTCTCCAGGCGAGGAGGAGGTTTGTTTCAGGGAGAGGCTGTTACTATCTTTGTTTCAAAGTTAATTCTAAACTAAATTCCTCCCAGAGTTAGTTCGGCCTATGCCTAGGAATGAACAAGGGTAGTTTGGAGGTTAATGGCAAGATGGAATTGGTTAGGTCAGATCTCTTTCATTATCATCATTTCCTCGTCATAATTTTTGCAGAAGCAGTTTCAACAGCTATGTGTATACGTGCCAGGCATTCAGATCCAAACAGCCTGTTAGAAGAATCTGTAGAATATTCCAAGCACTGGTTTACATCTCTTGTAAATGGATCCAGGGTGTTGAGGGAAGCCTTTTACCCTTGGCTAGCAGCAGAGTGACAACAGTTAAGAAGACTCATTAAATATTCTCAAGCCTTTGTTTCTCAAGAAACATGTGTGCCTGACACTGGGAAGATGCAAAGACGAAGCAAACAGAGTTCCTGGCCTCAGGGGCCTCCAAATCTGGTTGGAGGGTGGGGACACACTGGCATGGGGGACAGACATCACTTGCTGTGCAGTATAGCAGGCATTACTGCAAAGGGACCTCTGGCTGGGGGCACAGAGGATACAGGTCACTGTGGGAAGGATTCAGGAGGGTGTCAAAAAGGAAGAAGCCTCAGACTGGGTCCCGAAGGTGAGTATATTAGTTCAATTCAAGGTTAATCTTCTAGCCCTAGAAGTGGACTAGGAAGGGAACGCAGAAGCAGATTACCTTTCTTGCTATAAGGAGATCTTTCCGCAGAGACCCAGAGCCCCACAGAATGGATAAAACAAAACTTGCTGGGTGCGGTGGCTCATGCCTGTAATCCCAGCACTTTGGAAGGCGGAGGCAGGCGGATCACGAGGTCAAGAGATCGAGACCATCTTAGCCAACATGGTGAAACACCATCTCTACTAAAAATACAGAAATTAGCTGGGTGTGGTGGCACGCGCCTGTAGTTCCAGCTACTTGGGAGGCTGAGGCAGGAGAATTACTTGAACCTGGGAGACGAAGGTTGCAGTGAGCTGAGATCGCACTCCTGCACTCCAGCCTGGCGACAGAGCGAGACTCCATCTCAACAACAACAAAAACAAAACACAACCCACACATTCATGTGTTCAGCAGAGTTATAGAGTGCCCACTCTGTGCTAGGCACTGTTCACTGCCTCTTGGAGCTCACTTCAGGTGGAGGGAGGGAATGAAGAGTAACCATCCAGGATGACTGGCAGATGGAGAGGTGTGCTATGGGGAACATGTGAGCATGGATAATTAGCTAGCTACTGCAAGAACCAGCATAATGGCTTAAACCCAGAAGCTGGTTTCCCACTCACAGGCAAGGTTCCTGGCCAGTGGGGAAGGAACAGGGACCCCAGTGGAAGAGGAGGCTCTGTCACCTTCAGCGTGCAGCCTCCAGTTTCCTAGGACTGACTCCAAGCCAGTAGGCTGGAAGGGGGAAAGAGCATGGAGAAGGCTTGTGGTCGGGTCTTCCTGCCAAGGCCTGGGAGTGGGTGTGTCACCTGTGCTGCATTCCATTGGCTAGAACTTGGTCACATGATCACAGCTAACTGCAAGGGAAACTGGGTCCAGCCATGTGCCCAGGAAAAAAAAACAGCACCTGGGTTTTGAACTGCTAGAAGCCTGATCCATGGGTAGTAAGGATAGTGAGTGTGGGGTTGGGGCAAATCATTTATATAGCAAACTTGATTGACCCCTCCATCCTGTGAAGTCCAGCACGGAAGAAAATGTGAGGTTCTCAAAGGAGGAGAGTGTTATGGTTTTCCCAGACCAAGTGTACAGCACCCTCTGATGACAGCAGAAGAGGTAGGGCTCTTCGGGGCATCCACTGCTCTCCAAGAACCTGAGTCCCTTCTCATTTGGCCAGGGCCAGGCCACCTTAGCAGGTGCCCCTGAGGCCACACAGCCCCTGGGTGTGCTTATGGTCTCCTGGGAGATAGAGAGGACCATCCCCTATCTATTAGTAGATAACAGATACAAGGAGGGTTCTGACCTGTCTCTTACTAAGAGCAGCCAGGCTTTCAGGGACTCGGCTGCCACCTGCGAGTTACCTACAACTTTTAGAAACCCAAGAGCCGGCTGTGCTCTTGAATTTCCACAGGAACATTGGGAAAGTAGCAGAGGTTAGAGGTTGCGATGAGCTGAGCTGATCAGCCTGTGCTCTAGGAGCCTGAGGAGGGAGTGCTCTTCACGGGCAGGGTGGCCAGAAAGGCTTCCTGGAGGAAAGGCACATCAGGCTGGATCAGCAGACTGTCTGAAAGTTCTGCTGACGTCCTTTGCGCCGTACTCCTTCCCGACCTCCCTGCCCAGCCTCCAGGGTCACCACTCCACTGTCTCTCCAACCCAATGACACCCCTGGAAACCAGGACATTGTGTCTGGTTTCATGTCTCATCCCATTAGTCACCAATGAAAAACCAAAACTGGATGGCAGTTAAACAGCAGTAAAAACAGGATTTGCTCAGAACCATTGCATTAAGGACGAAGAGACCTCCGTATAGAACTGGGCTCAACTCCAAATAGAGCATGGGCAGGTGGGGGTTATAGCCAGGAAGCAGGGTGGGGGCAGTGGATGGAAAATCACTAAGGGGAAACATTAGGGGTAGGGAGGATTCTGGTGAAACTGACCCAACAGGATTCTTGCTGAAGGCAGGCAGGGTGATCAGACAGCACCCGGGGGGATGGTGGAGGTCGAAGAAACTGATCAGATATTGACAGTGATCAGATATCAAGGGGGAGGGGTTTTTCTAAACCAGTGAAGCAGGATTCTTGCTAAAACGGGATTTTAGTAGGCACAGATGAGCCTAGGAGAAGGTTCAGGAGCCTGGCTAAAGTTTGGTCAAGCAACTAATTTTTTCAAGCCTAAGGGACAAATCAGGTCACTCAGAGACAGAGACGGCCAGCCTACTTCTGTGGGTTCTTTCTTCCTCCCAGGGCCATGTGGCCAAATCTCACTTTCCATTTTTATTTTATTTTATTATTATTTTTTATTATACTTTAAGTTCTAGGGTACATGTGCACAACGTGCAGGTTTGTTACATATGTATACATGTGCCATGTTGGTGTGCTGCACCCATTAACTCGTCATTTACATTAGATATATCTCCTAATGCTATCCCTCCCCCCACCCCCTCCCCACAATAGGACCCAGTGTGTGATACTCCTCTTCCTGTGTCCAAGTGACCTCACTGTTCAATTCCCACCTATGAGTGAGAACATGCGGCATTTGGTTTTCTGTTCTTGCGATAATTTGCTGAGAATGATGGTTTCCAGCTGCATCCATGTCCCTACAAAGGACACGAACTCATCCTTTTTTATGGCTGCATAGTATTCCATGGTGTGTATGTGCCACATTTTCTTAATCCAGTCTATCACTGATGGACATTTGGGTTGATTTCAAGTCTTTGCTATTGTGAATAGTGCCGCAATAAACATACGTGTGCATGTGTCTTTATAGCAGCATGATTTATAATCCTTTGGGTATATCCCCAGTAATGGGATGGCTGGGTCGAATGGTATTTCTAGTTCTAGATCCTTGAGGAATCGCCACACTGTTTTCCACAATGGTTGAACTAGTTTACAGTCCGACCAACAATGTAAAAGTGTTCCTATTTCTCCACATCCTCTCCAGCACCTGTTGTTTCCTGATTTTTTTTAATGATTGCCATTCTAACTGGTGTGAGATGGTATCTCATTGTGGTTTTGATTTGCATTTCTCTGATGGTGAATGATGAGCATTTTTTCATGTGTCTGTTGGCTGTATGAATGTCTTCTTTTGAGAAGTGTCTGTTCATATCCTTTGCCCACTTTTTGATGGGGTTGTTTGTTTTTTTCTTGTAAATTTGTTTGAGTTCTTTGTAGGTTCTGGATATTAGCCCTTTGTCAGATGAGTAGATTGCAAAAATTTTCTCCCATTCTGTAGGTTGCCTGTTCACTCTGATGGTAGTTTCTTTTGCTGTGCAGAAGCTCTTTAGTTTAATTAGATCCCATTTGTCAATTTTGGTTTTTGTTGCCATTGCTTTTGGTGTTTTAGCCATGAAGTCCTTGCCCACGCCTATGTCCTGAATTGTATTACCTAGGTTTTCCTCTAGGGTTTTTATGGTTTTAGGTCTAACATTTAAGGCTCTAATCCATCTTGAATTAATTTTCATATAAGGAGTAAGGAAAGGATCCAGTTTCAGCTTTCTACTTATGGCTAGCCAATTTTCCCAGCACCATTTATTAAATAGGGAATCCTTTCCCCATTTCTTGTTTTTGTAAGGTTTGTCAAACATCAGACGGCTGTAGATGTGTGGTATTATTTCTGAGGGCTCTGTTCTGTTCCATTGGTCTATGTCTCTGTTTTGGTACCATTACCATGCTGTTTTGGTTAGTGTAGCCTTGTAGTATAGTTTGAAGTCAGGTAGCGTGATGCCTCCAGCTTTGTTCTTTTGGCTTAGGATTGTCTTGGCAATGCGGGGTCTTTTTTGGTTCCATATGAACTTTAAAGCAGTTTTTTTCCAATTCTGTGAAGAAAGTCATTGGTAGCTTAATGGGGATGGCATTGAATCTATAAATTACCTTGGGCAGTATGGCCATTTTCACAATATTGATTCTTCCTATCCATGAGCATGATATGTTCTTCCATTTGTTTATGTCCTCTTTTATTTCACTGAGCAGTGGTTTGTAGTTCTCCTTGAAAGAGGTCCTTTATATCTCTTGCAAGTTGGATTCCTAGGTATTTTATTCTCTTTGAAGCTATTGTGAATGGGAGTTCATTCATGATTTGACTCTCTGTTTGTCTGTTACTGGTGTATAAGAATGCTTGTGATTTTTGCACATTGATTTTGTATCCTGAGACTTCGCTGAAGTTGCTTATCAGCTTAAGGAGATTTTGGGCTGAGACAATGGGGTTTTCTAGATAGACAATCATGTCATCTGCAAAGAGGGACAATTTGACTTCTTCTTTTCCTAACTGAATACCCTTGATTTCTTTCTCCTGCCTGATTGCCCTGGCCAGAACTTCCAACACTATGTTGAATAGGAGTGGTGAGAGAGGGCATCCCTGTCTTGTACCAGTTTTCAAAGGGAATGCTTCTAGTTTTTGCCCATTCAGTATGATATTGGCTGTGGGTTTGTCATAAATAGCTCTTATTATTTTGAGATACATTCCATCAATACCGAATTTATGGAGAGTTTTTAGCATGAAGGGCTGTTGAATTTTGTCAAAGGCCTTTTCTTCATCTATTGAGATAATCATGCGGTTTTTGTCTTTGATTCTGTTTATATGCTGGATTACGTTTATTGATCTGCATATGTTGAACCAGCCTTGCACCCCAGGGATGAAGCCCACTTGATCCTGGTGGATAAGCTTTTTGATGTGCTGCTGGATTCAGTTTGCCAGTATTTTATTGAGGATTTTTGCATCGATGTTCATCAGGGATATTGGTCTATAATTACCTTTTTTGTTGTATCTCTGTCAGGCTTTGGTATCAGGATGATGTTGGCCTTGTAAAATGAGTTAGGGAGGATTCCCTCTTTTTCTATTGATTGGAATAGTTTCAGAAGGAATGGTACCAACTCCTCCTTGTACCTCTGATAGAATTTGGCTGTGAATCTGTCTGGTCCTGGACTTTTTTTGGTTGGTAGGCTATTAATTATTGCCTCAATTTCAGAGCCTGCTATTGGTCTATTCAGGGATTCAACTTCTTCCTGGTTTAGTCTTGGGAGAGTGTAAGTGTCCAGGAAATTATCCATTTCTTCTAGGTTTTCTAGTTTATTTGCATAGAGGTATTTATAGTATTCTCTGATGGCAGTTTGTATTTCTGTGGGGTCGGTGGTGATATCCCCTTTATCATTTTTTATTGCATCTGTTTGATTCTTCTCTCTTTTCTTCTTTATTAGTCTTGCTAGCGGTCTATCAATTTTGTTGATCTTTTCAAAAAACCAGCTCCTGGATTCATTGATTTTTTGGAGGGTTTTTTGTGTCTCTATCTCCTTCAGTTCTGCTCTGATCTTAGTTATTTCTTGCCTTCTGCTAGCTTTTGAATGTGTTTACTCTTGCTTCTCTAGTTCTTTTACTTGTGATGTTAGGGTGTCAATTTTAGATCTTTCCTGCTTTCTCTTTTGAGCATTTAGTGCTATAAATTTCCCTTTACACACTGCTTTAATGTGTCCCAGAGATTCTGGTATGTTATATCTTTGTTCTCATTGGTTTCAAAGAACATCTTTATTTCTGCCTTCATTTCGTTATGTACCCAGTAGTCATTCAGGAGCAGGTTGTTCAGTGTCCATGTAGTTGAGCAGTTTTGATTGAGTTTCTTAGTCCTGAGTTCTAGTTTAATTGCACTGTGGTCTGAGAGACAGTTTGTTATAATTTCTGTTCTTGTACATTTGCTGAGGAGTGCTTTACTCCCAACTATGTGGTCAATTTTGGAATAAGTGTGATGTGGTGCTGAGAAGAATGTATATTCTGTTGATTTGGGGTGGAGAGTTCTGTAGATGTCTAGTAGGTCTGCTTGGTGCAGAGTTGAGTTCAATTCCTGGATATCCTTGTTAACTTTCTGTCTCATTGATCTGTCTAATGTTGACAGTGGGGTGTTGCAGTCTCCCATTATTATTGTATGGGAGTCTAAGTCTCTTTGTAAGTCTCTGAGGACTTGCTTTATGAATCTGGGTGCTCCTGTATTGGGTGCATATATATTTAGGATAGTTATCTCTTCCTGATGAATTGAGCCCTTTACCATTATGTAATGGCCTTCTTTGTCTCTTTTGATCTTTGATGGTTTAAAGTCTGTTTTATCAGAGACTAGGATTGCAACCCCTGCTTTTTTTTGTTCTCCATTTGCTTGGTAGATCTTCCTCCATCCGTTTATTTTGAGCCTATGTGTGTCTCTGCATGTGAGATGGGTCTCCTGAATACAGCAAGCTGATGGGTCTTGACTCTTTATCCAATTTGCCAGTCTGTATCTTTTAATTGGACCATTTAGTCCATTTATATTTAAGGTTAATATTGTTATGTGTGAACTTGATCCTGTCATTATGTTATTAGCTGGTTATTTTGCTCGCTAGTTGATGCAGTTTCTTCCTAGCATCAATGGACTTTACATTTTGACATGTTTTTGCAATGGCTGGTACCTGGTGTTCCTTTCCATGTTTAGTGCTTCCTTCAGGATCTCTTGTAGGGCAGGCCTGGTGGTGACAAAATCTCTAAGCATTTGCTTGTCTGTAAATAATTTTATTTCTCCTTCACTTATGAAACTTAGTTTGGCTGGATATGAAATTCCGGGTTGAAAATTCTTTTCTTTAAGAATGTTGAATATTGGCCCCCACTCTCTTCTGGCTTGGAGAGTTTCTGCCGAGAGATCCGCTGTTAGTCTGATGGGCTTCCCTTTATGTGTAACCCGACCTTTCTCTCTGGCTGCCCTTAACATTTTTTCCTTCATTTCAACTTTGGTGAATCTGACAATTATGTGTCTTGGAGTTGCTCTTCTCGAGGAGTATCATTGTGGCATTCTCTGTATTTCCTGAATTTGAATGTTGGCCTGCCTTACTAGGTTGGGGAAGTTCTCCTGGATGATATCCTGCAAAATATTTTCCAACTTGGTTCCATTTTCCCCGTCACTTTCAGGCACCCCAATCAGACGTAGATTTGGTCTTTTCACATAATCCCATACTTCTTGGAGGCTTTCTTCATTTCTTTTTACTCTTTTTTCTCCATGCTTCTCTTCTCATTTCATTTCATTCATTTGATCTTCAATCACTGATACTCTTTCTCCCAGTTGATCGAGTCGGTTACTGAAGCTTGTGCATTTGTCACATAGTTCTCTTGTTATGGTTTTCATCTCTACCAGTTCTTTTAAGGTCTTCTCTGCATTGATTATTCTAGTTATCCATTCATCCATTCTTTTTCCAAGGTTTTTAGTTTCTTTGCACTGGTTACATAGTTCCTCCTTTAGCTCTAGAAATTTGATCGACTGAAGCCTTCTTCTCTCAACTCGTCAAAGTCATTCTCCGTCCAGCTTTGCTCCGTTGCTGGCGAGGAGCTGCATTCCTTTGGAGGGGGGAGATGCGCTCTGATTTTTTGAATTTCCAGCTTTTCTGCACTGCTTTTTCCCCATCTTTGTGATTTTATCTGCCTTTGGTCTTTGATGATGGTGATGTACTGATGGGGTTTTGGTGTGGGTGTCCTTTCTGTTTGTTAGTTTTCCTTCTAACAGTCAGGACCCTCAGCTGTAGGTCTGTTGAAATTTGCTTGAGGTCCACTCCAGACCCTGTTTGCCTGGGTATCAGCAGCGGAAGCTGCAGAAGATAGAATATTGCTGAACAGCAAGTGTTGCTGTCTGATTCTTGCTCTGGAAGCTTCGTCTCAGGGGTGTACCCCACCATGTGAGGCATGTGAGGTGTGAAGTGTAGGTCTGCACCCAATTTTCCAGGTGTTGTGTGTCTCAGTTTCCCTTGGCTAGGAAAAGGGATTCCCTTCCCCCTTGCGCTTCCCAGGTTAGGCGATGCCTCGCCCTGCTTCAGCTCTCGCTGGTTGGGCTGCACCAGTTGACCAGCACCGATTGTCCGGCACTCCCCAGTGAGATGAACCCGGTACCTCAGTTTAAAATGCAGAAATCACCCATCTTGTGTGTCACTCATGCTGGGAGCTAGGGGCTGGAGCTGTTCCTATTTGGCCATCTTGGGCATGCCACCTCTCCATTTTTAAACTTTTACAAATTTAGTGCTCAATTTGCTGAAAATATGATGAAAACCAAAAATCTTTCATGTAACCTAACACTTCCATCATCATTCATGTGCATTCACTATAAATACACAGGTGTCATCCGTAAGTTTGTGTGTGTGTGATTTTGCTGTTTCCTTTTTTGCTTTTTTTTTTTTTTCCTGAGATGGAGTCTTGCTCTATCGCCCAGGCTGGAGTGCAGTGGTGTGGTGTGATCTTGGCTTACTGCAACCTCTGCTTCCCGAGTTCAAGCAATTCTCCAGCCTCAGCCTACTGAGTAGCTGGGACTACAGGCATGCACCATCACGTCCAGATAATTTTTGTATTTTTAGTAGAAACCAGGTTTGACCATGTTGGCCAGGCTGGTCTCGGACTCCTGACCTCAGGTGATCCGCCTGCCTTAGCCTGCCAAAGCGCTGGGATTACAGGTGTGAGCCACCCGGCCTGGCCTGCCGTTTCCTTGTATTACTCCATTGCTCCCCAAACCTCACTCCCCTGAGGTCAGCCACTAGGGTGCACCCAGACAACATTAAGAAAGCAGCAGGTAACTTGTTTCTTTGCCGAGTTGATATGCCACTCCTGCCTCTTTGCTCTCTTCCTGTTTGATGCCCTCCTCCTTGGCATAGCAATTGAGACAGACCATGGAAGCCACACAGCTTTTTGAATCCCAGCTGTTTTCTCCTGCCTGTGTGACCTTGTGCAAGTTACTTTACCTCTCCAGGCCTCAGTTGCTTTGCCTGTAAAATGGGGATAATGATGATGCTGCCAGCACAGGGTACTGGGAGGTGTTTGTGTGTCTACACTGCTTAGGACTTTAGACACTGTGGCCACGGTGACTGCAGTGGGGGGTGATCTGAGGCGGAAGTGGTCAAAGGAAAGGCCCAGGCCTGGAACTGGGGCCTTTTGTTGGGGTTCCCCACACAGAGCTGAGGCAAGGGAAGGAGACGTGGGGATGCCCCAAAAAGAGTAGCCAGCTTGATCTGTAACCCTGCTGTGTTTGAAGAAGAAACACTCGCTCTGACCACTTCCGTTTCCTTGTGCCTGGATTGTCCTCTAGTTTCTTGTTAAGTGTTTCCTTGAAACTCCCTGAAGCAGTCAGCTTGGGCTAGTCTTATGTGATAACAAACAACCCTAACCTCAGTTGCTTGCACACACATGGGTGTGCACACAAAGTAATGAGTGTGCAGTTGGCCCTCCAACATGTGGTTTCCACATCCATGGATTTAATCCAACGTGGATCAAAAATATTCAAAGGAAAAAAAACAACAAAAAATAACACAATAATAAAAAATAATATAAATTAAAATATAGTATAACAACTATGTATATAGCATTTACATTGTATTAGGTATTATAAGTAACCTAGAAATTATTTAAAGCAGAGCTCCCCAACCTTTTTGGCACCAGCTTCACTCATGTCCCTGCAAAGAACATGATCTCATTCCTTTTAATGGCTGCATAGTATTCCATGGTGTATATGCACCATATTTTTCCACGGATGGGATGGGGATGGTTTCTGGGTGAAAGTGTTCCACTTCAGATCATCAGGCATTAGATTCTTATAAGGAGCCTGCAACCTAGATCCCTTCCATGCGCAGTTCACAATAGGGTTCCTGCTCCTATGAGAATCTAATGCCCACACTGATCTGGCAGGAGGAAGAGCTCCGGTGGTGAAGCTCGCCCTCCCGCTGCTCTCGCCCTGCTGTGTGCCCCAGTTCCTACCAGTTCCCTGGCCCAGGAATTGGGGACCCCTGATTTAAAGTATACAGGAGGACATGCATACGTTATAGGCAGATACTATGCCATTTCATATCAAGGACTTGAGCATCCTCAGATTTTGGTTTCTGAGTTGGGGGGGGGGGATCTTGAAACGAACCCCCCACAGACACCAAGGGACAATTGTATTTCTCGCTCAGGCGACATGCCATCTGAGGCTCTTTGCAACAATTTGTGTGTATTGCAATGCAGACCTGAAGGAGCAGCACCCATCTGGGGCATTGAGGTGGGAAGAGAAAGCAGAATCCATGATGGTTCCCAAAGGTTCCACTCAGAGAAGGCAGGTGTCACTTCCCTTCACATCTCATTGGCTGAAACAGGTCACATGGCCAGGCCAGCCTCCAATAGGATGGATAGTCTAATCCTCCAGTAAGCATGTGACTCACAGGGCGGGGTAGCCACCATTTTGAACAAGCACTATTTTAAACAACCATCTCCTGCATCCCCAGTCCTCCTCTCTGCTGCACAAAGGTAATAAGAGATGTCTTGGTCACCACTTGGCCTCACTGGGGACCCTCAGAGGCCCGATGTGTGTGGAGAGAGAGGAGACCAGCAGAAGAGGCATGGGGACAGGGATATATGGGATGAAGGGCCGAGACCCAGGATGGAAGGGAGGCTAGCACAGCTGCTGAGCTGCAGCCTGCCTGTTTATGGCTGAAACGAGCCACCTGGCCAGGAGGACACTAGCTACTTTTTCATTCATGGGCTTTGAAGATGGTGACAATGACAGATTCAGGTGATGGCATCTTTCTACTGGCTGCTTTAAAAAGAAGGCCAGTTGGCCCCATCTCCAGAAGAGGAACCAGGAGACAGTGACAAATGCCCATACAGGAAGTGAGCTGCCCAGCACTCTTAATCTGAGCCATTTGCCCCGTGTTTCCCACGTAGCCCTGCTTCATTCCCTGCCTATTCCCCTGGCTTATTTATTTATTTATTTATGAGACAGAGTCGTGTTCTGTTGCCTGGGCTACAGTGCAGTGGTGCAATCATAGCTCATTGCAGCTGCAGCTGCAACTCCCTGGGCTCAAGCGATCCTCCTGCCTTAGCCTCCCAAGTAGCTGGGACGACAGGTGTGTGCCACTGTGTCTGGGTAATTTTTTCATTTTTTGTAGAGATGGGATCTCTCTCTGTTGTCCAGGCTGGTCTCAAACTGGCCTCCCGAAGTGCTTTATTTACATTTTGATTTAAATCCAGGTCAAATCTCTTTCTAGGATAATGGGTCAACTGGTGAAAGGGTCAAACCTAAGAGCAGAACTCAAAGGCATTCTGGGTGACGCTGACACCCATGCACATGGATCTCCACTGCCCAGGAGGACTCATCTAGAATTTCTCCTTTCCTGAATTTAAAAGGTCCCCACAGTCCACTGGTGATAACCACCAATGCCAATTAGCACAAGGGTTCACCACATTTGCCCATGAGATGGGCTCCCTTACCAGGGACAGATGTATCAACTTCAACTACTTAACCTAAGAGCACATGCCTTAGAGTGGGAGATTTGTTCAGTGCAATCCTACCTGAGCTAGTCCAGCAGGTCTTTTGTTGTTGTTCTGTTCTTTTCTTTTCTTTTCTTTTCTTTCCTTTTCTTTTCTTTTCTTTTCACGGTCTCACTCTGTCAAGCTCTGGAGTGCAGTAGTGTGATCACAGCTCACTGCAACCTCGACCTCCTGGGCTCAAGTGATCCTCCCACCTTAGCCTCCTGAAGCTGGGACTACAGGTACACACCACTGTGCCTGGCTAATTTTTGTATTTTCTGTAGAGACAGGGTTTCAGCATGTTGTGCAGATGCCGTCCTTAAAAAGTAAGGAGTGACTATTATTAAAAAGAGAGATTGGTATTGAGAAGACAGCCTCTTGGTATTTCAGTGGCGAGGAAGTACTGATTGCATCGTGGTGATCTTGCACTCTTGTTTATGCAACCTCTTTTGAGAGCATAAGCTTTAGAAAGGCTGGCAGTTCTGGGTTTTAATTCTCTGTCACCTTGTGACATCAGACATGTTACTTAATTTCTCTGCTTCGCTTTCCTCATCTGCAACATGGGAACATCTGCAACACAGCTATTGGGAGGACTGATGAGCAAATCAGTCGATGGCTACACGTAGGGGCTTGGGACCATGTTGCCTGGCACATAGGACACGCTCCACAACTTTGTCTCCTGGATGAAATGGGGACATTTATGGGAAAAAGCCTGCCTGTAGTAAGCACACCATAAATACTAGCAGCTATAATTAGCTGTGGAGTTTGAGCAGCATGCAGTTCATACCACAAAACCCATCATTTCCTGCAACACTTTGCTCTTGGAGAACTCCTGTAAGATGTTGATTCGTTCTTCTTATCTCACATTGGTTATTAGTCATAGAGGTTTTGGCTAAAATAACCACAGTTTATTTCTTTCTGTTTTCAGCATTCCCCTTTTCAGCCTCCAACTCTGGAGTTGGGCCAGGAAAAAAATACGTCATGAGATAATTTAACTCCAAGAACTTTATTGTAAAACTTCAGTGGTGACTTTCTTTTTTAAAAAAAATAGATCTTGAATCATAGTGGTGTATTCTTAGCCTCCTTTTTTTTCACTTAGACATTTTATTATGAGCTTTCTCTGTGTTATTGAACATTTCAAAGACTTTGCAACCAATTAAATATGTGTTGGATGGCTTCTGAAGGAAGACAGTATAACAGGCTCAAAGACAGGGTTCTTGGCATTGAACCAGTGGGAGAGACAGACTCATGCATACGTAACCAGAAATACAAGTCATTCAAACTGTCCTAAATGATAGAATGTAAGCATGTACTCTGGGTCATCAAAACCAATGACAATCAGGGAAATCCACCCAGGCCTACTTTGGGCCTTGGAAGATGGAAAATATTTGTGAAAAAGAGAAATTGAGGAACAGATGCGTTAAGTTGAGACCATAGCCTGCATCAGGGCTCAGGGGCAGGAAAAAAAATCAGGAAAGGGTAGAACTCTGTTGGGGGAGAGGTGGATTGGAAGTAGAGTCACAGTTGAGGCTAGAGGGTGGGATTCGGCCAGGTCATGAAAGACCTTGACAACCACCCCAGGGTGTTAGAGATTTGGTTTGTAGTGTTATCGGAAGCCACACAAAGGTTTTGAGCAGGAAGTAGCCCTATGAGATTGGTGCTTCAGAATAGAGCATGACTGTGTGAGAGCTGAACAGGACAGTAACTCTGCCAGGACAGAGGAAGAGGAGGAAGGTGCTTGAGACACCAGTCTCAGGTAATGGCCTTCATGGCTGCCTAGGAACTGGGACTGGGGAGCTAAGATAAGGGACAGGCCCTGGGGCTGCCATTACCCACAAGCAGGGAAGCCCTTTCAGTGGGTTGGGGCCTGTGAGGGGCTGCAGTACAGTAATGCCTCTCCGGGAAACGGGAACATAGGAACAGTGGAGGAGTTTGTTTTGCACCAAGAGAACTGGACACAGGAAGAAGTTTTGACAGAGATGGAGAAAGATCTAGAACACATGGCCTTAGAGGCAAGAGAAAAGGGAAAGAAGAGGGAAATGGGTTAGTATTGTGGGAAGCCAAGCCTGAGTGTACATGGGCTGCCACCTTCAGGGGCCTTGCAGCTTCAGAAAATACATCTAAGCTGGGAAAGCAGCCCAGCTCAACTGTCTTGAGGGGCCAGGAACCACGGCACAGACACCACTTTTTTGGAAGTGACTACAGGAGGGGTCAGGGCCCAGGCCACAGTGCTTCCTGGGCTTCCTGTCACAAGAGAGCACTGAGTGTGGATAATCTTGGCTCAGTGTGTCTTAGTCTATTTGTGCTGCTTTAACAAAATACCAAGACTGGGTAATTTATAAAGAATGAAGATTTATTTCTCACAGTTTGGGAGACTGGGGAAGTCGAAGATCAAGACACTGGCAGGTTCTCTTGTCTGGTGAGGGCTGCTCTCTGATCCAAGACAGCACCTTGAAGCTGCGTTCTCTGGAAAGGAGGGATGCTGTGTCCTCACTTGGCCAAAGGCGGAAGGGCAAAAGAACTGAATACTGTGTGAAGGCTCTTTTATCAGAGTCTTAATCCCATCCACAAGGGAGGAGCCCTCATGGCCTAGTCACATCTTAAAGGCCCCAACTCCTCATACCATCATGTTGGCCATTAAGTTTCAACACCTGAATTTTGGAGGGGACCCAGTCAAGCCATAGCACTTTTATAAGGGCACTAATCCCATTCATGAGGGTGGATCCCTCACGACTCCACCCTCTTGACTTAATCAATATCCTAATGACCCTACCCCTTAATACTCTTGCATCAGGAGTTAGGTTCCATCATAGGAATTTGGGGGGACACCAGTATTCAGATCATAGCAGCGTGAAAGGAGGCAACATTTGCATCTGGGCAATCACTTTCCTTTGAGGTTGTGTCTGCCTCCCTCTCCCACCCTCCCTGGAAACTTCTCTGGAAATTCTCTACTCAGCAACCGTACTAGCACTAGCACGTGCAAGACTAAAACCACCATAAAGCAGCGCTCTCTGCCAGGGCAGTGTGCGTCTTAGCAGGAATAAAAGCTCTCATACTGTTGTTATCATGGAATGTCAGTTATTAGGCAATGAAGTGTGGGAGTTAGTTTGTCCTGGCCATCCTGAAATAGCAGAGGAGCAGGAACCTGTGTGTAAGGTTCTTTTTGACTGACAGCACCCTCCCCATGCCCACATTCATCCAGACCCTCTGACTTCCCTGCAAGGCCACTTAGGTGCACAGTGGAGTTTCTTGGTTTCTTGCCTATTCTTGCCTGTTCAGAGCAATTTCTCCAGGTTATCACAGTGCAAAACCCCCGGGAAGAGTAACAGTCCCTACAGCCTCCTCCAGAACCACCCTGCTTCATTTCTCTCCTCTCTTTTGCATATATTGTGTTAACTCCCACCTCTGAGCCTTTGCTTGTGCCATTTCCTCTGCTTGGGTTGGTCTCCCCACTCCTCTCAGCTCATCAGGTGTTCCCTCTCCTTCATTGTCTGTTTCATATTGTCACATTTTCTTTCCCCAGCTGGGCTGGAAGCTTTGCATCTCATACAACATCTGTAGTCCATTGTCCAGCAGAGGGCAGAGCCTGTTGCAAGTGTTCAGCAAATACTGGTCGACTGGCTAATAACAACTCACACTAGTGCAGGGAGATGGCCTAATCTGGATGGACTGAGAGGGTGGGCTTTGGAACCCAGTGGATCCAAATTATAATCCCACCCCTTTGCTTTCATCAGTTATGAGATCTTAACAATGCCGCTCAAACCTCTACCTCACTAAGCCTTGGCTTTCTCAACTGTGAAATGGGCTCATAATCATAGTGGTGCCTAACTGAAACTTTGTGCAATAATAGTGCCTGGCACACAGTAGGTGCTCATAAAAAGTTAGTTGTCTCTCCTCCATTCCTGATTGCCCCCCCTTCCCACATGACGTGGGTGTTTAGGATTAGAAAACCTGAGTTCTGTCCGGTCTGGCATGTTAGAAACTTGAAGTCACCACTTGGTCCTAATAAGTAAAACCCTGACCAAACTGAAAAGTCAACTCTTCTTCGATCTGCCATAAAGGTGGGGTCACAGGCCAAGTCACTGCCCCCAAAATTGGAGAGACTAGTAGGCAAATGCAGAGAACTGCAGCTTGCCAGAGCAGGAACCCACAGGCACAAACTCACATGGGAACCAGTGCTGAGACAGGGAAACCCCATGTGTACTGATGAACTAGTGGATGTTCACTGTGGACAAGCCTGAGTTAAAACCCCAGGGAACCCAGTCATCTAGGGGCCTCCACACTTTTGTGAGTTTTACCACCAGTAGCTTGACCAGGTTCCTGCAGTGAATATCAAAGATCTCATGCTTCCTGCAGGGAAGAGGGAAAAGGAAGAGTTTGGAATATGCCAGGGCACTCTGTTCTTCTCAGTAAGGTATCCTTTCAGAGCTGATATAGTTTGGATCTGGGTCTCTGCTCAAATTACTTGTTGAATTGCAATCCTCAGTGCTGGAGGTGGGGCCTGGTGGGAGGTGTTTGGGTCACAGGGGTGGATCTCTCACGGCTTAGTACTATCTTCCCAGTAATGAGTTCTGGTGAGATCTGGCTGTTTAAAAGTGTATGGCACCCTCCTGCACAACCTAACTTGCTCCTGCTTTTCATGTGAAGTGCCTGCTCCCACTTCATCTTCCGCCATAATTGAGAGCTCCCCAAGGTTTCACCAGAAGCTGAGCTGATACGAGCACCATGCTTCCTGTAAAGCCTGTAGAACCATGAGCCAATTAAACCTCTTTTCATTGTAAATTACCCAGTCTCAGATGTTTCTTTATAGCAGCGCCAGAATGGTCCAATACAAGAGCCTAACCTACCTGGGAAAGGGAAATACCCAACTTCAGCCCATTTTAGCCATCCCACCCTACTTAAATGGGGAAAAAACTGAGACATACTTTTGAAGTTAACAGTCCAGAGGCACAGGCTCAGGGAAAGACTGAGACTTACCCATAGGATTTAGAACTCTCCCCCTCCCCAACACCTTCTCATCATATCACTAAAGGCCTGTTTATAGCAGTTTCTTTTATCTAGTACATTACATTTGGCCAACAAGAGAAACTTACAAGACATATTAAAAGGCATTAAACACTGTTCAAAGAGGTAGGACCAGCATGAGAACAGACTCGCATATGGTAGAGAGGTTGGAATGGTCAGACCAGTAATTTCAAGCAACTCTGATTAAGATGCTGAGGACTCTAATGGCTAAAGTAGATGACAGCATGCAAGAACAAATGGGGAATGCAAGCGGAGAGATGGAAGTTCCAAGAAAGAACCAAAAAGAAATGCTAGAGACCAAAAACACTGTAACAGAAATGCAGAATGCCTTAGATGGGCTTAATAGACTGGACATGGCTGAGAAAAGAATCTCTGAGCATGACAATATCTTGGTAGAAACCATCAAAACCGAAAAAACAAAGAGAAAAAATACTGAACAAAAACACAGCACAGAGTATCTAAGAACTGAGGGACAACTACAAAAGGTGTAACAGATATACAATGGGAATTCCAGAAGGAGAAAAAAGAAAGGCACAGAAAAAATATTTGAAACAATAATGACTGAGAACTTCCTCAAATTAATACCAGATGCCTAACCACAGGCTAGGAAGGTCAGTAAACACTGAGCAAGATCAATGCCAAAACAACTAACCTAGGCATACCATTTTCAAACTACAGAAATTCAAAGAAAAAGTCTTGAAAAGAAGCCAGAGGCGGGGGGGAAAAACACCTTGCCTATAGAGGAACAAAGATAAGAATTACATCTGACTTCTCAGAAATCATGCAAGCAAGAAGATAGTGGAGTGAACTATTTAGTGTTGAGAGAAAAAAAAAAAAAACACCAAGATTTCTGTACCCTGTGAAATTGTCCTTCAAAAGGGAAGGAAAAATAAAGACTTTCTCAAACAAACAAAAAGTCAGGGGATTTGTTGCTATTAGACTTGCCCTGCAAATGTTAAAATTTCTTTAGAGAGAAAGAAAATGATAAAGGTCAGAAACTCAGGTCCATATAAAGAAAGGAAGAGCATCAGAGAAGGAATAAGCGAAGGCAAAAGAAAAGTGTTTACTTTCCTTATTCTTAATTGACCTAACAGATAACAGTTTGTTGGAAATAATGGCAACAGTATATTCTATTACTTATGCTTATGTGTGTGTGTGTGTATCTATATATAAGCAAAATGATGGCCCAGCAATGATATAAGGAATGGGAGGAAGAAATTAAGATTGTTTGTTATTAGAAGGTACTGTTGCCCGGGCGCAGTGGCTCACACCTGTAATCCCAACACTTTAGGAGGCTGAGGCGGGTGGATCACCTGAGGTCAGGAGTTTGAGACTGGCCTGGCCAATATGGTGAAACCACGTCTCTACTAAAAATACAAAAAATTAGCTGGGCATGGTGGTGTGTGCCTGTAATCCCAGCTACTCGGAAGGCTGAGACAAGAGAATTGCTTGAACCCAGGAAGCAGAGGTTGCAGTGAGCCAAGATCATACCATTGCACTCCAGCCTGGGCGACAGAGTGAGACTGTCTCAAAAAAACAAACAAAAAAAAAAAATGGAAAAAGAAAAGAAAGAAAAAAAGTACAGTTGTTCCTTGGTGTCTGTGGGAGATTGATTCCAGGACCACCTTCACAATTCCAAAATCAATAGGTGCTTAAGTCTCTGATGAAAAATGGTGTAGTGTTAGCATATAACCTATGCACACCCTCCTGTATAGTTTAAATCACCCCCAGATTGCTTGTAATACCCAATACAATGTAAGTGCTATGTAAATAGTTGTTATGCTGTATTGCTTTTAAATTTTGTATTATTATTATTATTTTGAGACAGAGTCTCACTCTGTCACCCAGGCTGGAGTGCAGTGGTGTGATCTTGGCTCACTGTAACCTCTGCCTCTTGGGTTGAAGAGATTCTCCTGCCTCAGCTTCCTGAGTAACTGGCATGACAGGCCTGCACCACCACGCCCAGCTATTTTTTTGTGTTTTTAGAGATGGGGTTTCGCCATGTTGGCCAGGCTGGTCTCGAACTCCTGACCTCAGGTGATCCACCTGCCTTGACCTCCCAAAGTGCTGGGATTACAGGCATGAGCCACCATCTACAGCCAAAATTTGTATTATCTTTTTTCCTGAATATTTTCAATCCATGGTTGGTTGAATCTATGTGTGTGAAAACTGCAGATATGGAGGGCCAACCGTTCTCACAACCTGTGAAGCAGCGTAGTGTTATTTGAAAATGGACTTGGATTGGTTGTAAATGTATATTGCAAACTCTAGGACAACCACTAAAAAAAAATTAAAAAACAAATTAATAAAGGAGAGAAAATAGAATCATATAATAAAAAATCATAAAAAAATCATATAAAATGTCAATTAAAACTACAAAAGGCAGAAAAAGAGTGGAAGACAAAAGAGGGACCGAAGAACAGGACAACAAATAGAAAACAGTAACAAATATGGTAGATGTCTATCCAGCAATGTCAATATCACTGTGAATTTTAATGGTCCAAATGCACCAATTAAAAGAGAGAAGTTGTCAGAGTAGATCAAGAAACAAGACCCACTCTATGCTGTCTACAAGAAACCCACTTTAAATATAAAGACACATATAGATTAACAGTAAATGGATAGAGAAAGGTATACCATGCTAACACTAATAAAAAAAAAGCTGAGGCAATTTTATTAATTTCAGTCAGGGTAGACTTCAGACCGAGGAAAGTAAGGCATAAAGAGGGGCATTAAAATGGAGCAGTACTCCAAGAAGATCTAATAGTCCTTTATGTGTGTGTGCCTAACAACAGAACATCAAAATACTTAAGGCAAAAGCTGATAGAACTACAAGGAGAAATAGATTAATCCACTATCATAGTTGGAGACTTCAGCACCCCTCCATCAGACATGGGCAGATATAGCAGGTGGAAAATCAGTAAGAACATAGTTGAATTCAGCAGCACCATAATCAACTGGATATGATGGACATCTATAGACTATTTTATCCGACAATAACAGAATGCACATTCTTTTGAAGCCCAACTGGAACATTCACCAAGATAGACCACATGCTGGGCTGTAATACACACCTTAAAAAAATTTAAAAGAATTGCAATCAGGCCGGGCATAGTGGCTCACGCCTGTGATCCCAGCACTTTGGGAGGCCAAGGTGGGTGGATCCCCTGAGGTCGGGAGTTTGAGACCACCCTGACCAATACGGGGAAACCCCGTCTGTACTAAAAATACAAAATTAATTGGGCATGGTGGTGGGTGCATGTAATCCCAGCTACTCAGGAGGCTGAGGCAGGAGAATTGCTTGAACCTGGGAGGCAGAGGTTGCAGTGAGTCGAGATCATGCCATTGCACTCCAGCCTGGGCAACAAGAGCGAAACTCCGTCTCAAAAAAAAAAAAAAAAAAAATTGCAATCATACAATGTCTTCTCTCAAACCACAAGAGAATTAAACTAGAAATCAATAACATAAAGATAGCTGGAAAATCCAAAAGTGCTTGGAGATTTAACAACACACTTCTAACCAACATACAGTCAAAGAAGGAATCTCAAAAGAAATTTAAAAATACTTTGACGTAAATTAAAATGAAAACACAACTTACCGAGCTTTGTAGGATGCAGTGAAAACAGTGCTTAAAGGGAAATTCATAGCATTGAATGCATATATTACAAAAGAAGAAAATCTGGTTTTATATTTACTTCTCCCACTTAACTAGCTCTGTGAACTAAAGCAAGTTATTTGACTTCTGACTCTCATTTTCACCAACCACATGATGGGGTTAATGATACCTCTAGGTCTCATGTCCGACTGCTTCCTTAAATAGTTTAGGCAGAAAGAAGTTGGTGAGACAGGCATAAGAACGTGGCTTCCTCCGGGCCAGGTGGGCTGCCTGGACACTGAGCAACATGTATTTTCCTTTATAATCCAGGTGGTTGGGATTATATTGTTGTTATGAGGAGCAGACAAGAAAATATATGTGAACATACCTAAAATCTGACAGAAATCCAAGAGTGAGCTGAGTACTGCTGCATTCATTGATAACATATTCATGCATATAGGTAACTAGCATCTATTGAACCCTGGATCACTCAATCTAGTCAAGGAGGCAGAGTTGTCAATTGCAACACAGTGTAATCAGGGCTCTTGTGATCAAAATGAGCCAAGGGAGAAGGAAAAAAGAGAGAGTTGCAGGAATGGCATTACAGCAAAGGGATGAAGGTGGACCAGCTTCTGCTCTCAAAAGGATCACTTGGATAGCTGAGTGGATTGGGGCAAGAGTGGAAGAAACAAGACAAAGAGCCTTCGCAAGTGCTTTATTGTTCTCACAGCATCCTGTGTGGACGCTCAGCTTGCCCTGGGCAGATCACATGATACAGAGGACTTCTAAAGAGATGTTTCTAGGGGAACTTGACTTTCAGGGGGTTTTCACAAAAGAGAAAGTTGATTATTACCTCTGAGCACCTCTGAACCCACCTCCCAGATTTGCTTTGCTCTGGGAGTTCCTAGGCGGCCTCATCTCTAGAAAGTGTGAGCAGTGTTAGAGCCAAGGTGAGCTTGTGCAAAGCCATGGGAGTGTGTCAGTAACCCGGGTTGTAATCAGGCTTCCCCAGTAACTTGCTATGTGGCCTTAGGCAAGTCACTCAACATCTCTGAGCCTGTCTTCACTTGGCAAGAGATGGATACAAAACGCCTTGAAAAGATAAAGCCCCACACAGACAGAAGGCGCCGTTCTTCTTTTGCCTAACCCCAGATGTCCCAAGCACCTGGATGGTAAAGGAAAATACATGTTGCTCAGTGTCCAGGCAGCCCACCTGGCCCGGAGGAAGCCACATTCTTATGCCTGTCTCACCAACTTCTTTCTGCCTAAACTATTTAAGGAAGCAGTCAGACATGAGACTTTCTGGAAAGTTCCATAGAAAAAAACTGATGTTTTCTGTGTCTCTCTGTGTTCATCTCCCCTTATCTGCTCAGGATCAATGAGTAGTTTGCACTGCTTTTGTCATCAGTCCTGATCCTATTACATGTTTTATTGTGCTTATTGTTGTCTCGGTCTTAGTTTTCACATTGGAAACTTTTAGGGAACTTGCCCCAGAGGAATTTCCCCTGCTGGAATGTTCCTTTAATGTAGTTCCCAGTGCAAAGCTGCCCTTTATACCTACAAAAGTAGGATCCCCCAAGTGAGACCCAGTTCCCCGATAACTAGGCCATAAAATCTTACTTTTCTTCAGCCTTTAGCCCCAGTTATTGGGGAGTTGCTGTCTACCAGGTACCATGGGGGTATTCATAGACATTGGCCCCTCTGTCTTCATAACACTATGAAACAGGTGGTAGGATCTCTAGTCTGCAGCTGAAGTGTGCCCCCAGATGTAACTGGGATTAAACCTGGGTCTGTAGATGCCATGTGCAAGCTCTTTCACCTTAGCCAGGTTGTTTCCTGTCTTATCTCCCATATTCCTCATCCAGATGACTCTCCAAGACAGGGGAAGGTGGAGGATTCCAGAGAGGAAGTAGAGGAGTTAATAATCAAATCCTTTATACTCTTTGTATGGTTGTATCTTATCCTTTCCTCTGTTAGCAGGGGATTTATTTAACAAAGAACATTGGAATTTCCCTTGGAGTCTGAAGCCTAAGCCGAGAAGAGTATACTAAAGTGCTTATGTTCATTGCAAAGTACCAGAGTTGGGCAGAAAGGGGGCAGACTGGGACTAGATGGCTTCAACAAGGGCAGCCATGGTGAGGAAGGGTCACTTAACTTCCAGGCCTGGCTCTCCCTCGTAACAACTGAGTGGAGGTGAGTTTGTGCCTGAGCTGTGTTTTTGGTGGCATGCGGGAGCCGACTCATATCAATGGGTGAGAGCTGACTGTGTGAATCTCTTCCCAACTTGGTAGTAAGTACCTTATGGAAACTGGCAAAATGCTATAAATCAGGGGTTTTCTCCCCCCTCCTAGAGAGCTGGACTTACGCACTTACCAGCACACCACTGCTCATTTTCCTCATCTAGAAAATGCAGGGAGTAATACCCATATCATAGAACCATGGGGAGGTGTTATATATGTGAGCATTTTGCAAAAAGCATGACATGTATGTGGGGTCAATAGGATGATGTGTGTTTATAGATAATTTTTTAAAATTCTTACATGAAAAGCTGTGTCTTTTTTTTTAGCTGTATCTTTGCAGAAACAGGAAATAAATTTCCATCAGGGTGTGATAGGACAGGTGTAGCACAGATTCCCAGAGAAATCAGATGGATAATGTGAGACTATTAGCTGATCATGGGATGACCTTTGAAATCATCAAGTATTTCCTTGTGAAAGCCTGAGGGGCTTCTTCTCATTGGCTTCAGGGTCCTGAGGACCAAAGCCCTGTCATTCATTGAGATGATCTGGTCAAGCGTTTTCCATGGTTTTCTTTGAGGAACGCCAGTGGCACTGGCTGTGGTGAAAGAAGTCAACAGACAAGCAGACCTAGATTTGAAACCTGGTTTCTCACTTACTACCTGGTTGAACTTGGGCAAATTCCTGAGCCTCTTCAATCTCAGTTTCCTCATCTGTAAAATGTGCTACCTCCCAAATAGAGTTTTGGGAGACCCTTGGAGTGGGGGAGATTCTGCTGGATTTCTGTTAGTTCTGTTCTCTCTCCTGGGCTTCTTCAGAATTCTGTACTTATATCATGGTCTTAGGACTCCAGTTGGATCCCTAGTTTGCAGAATGTGGCTCCAGATTGGTACAAGAAGCCTGCTCTTTATAGCCCAACCTGGAATGTTCTCTATGTGCCTCTTCTCCTACTGAGTTGTGACACAAAGTATTTATTGAGACTTTGCTGGGTGCTCAGGCCTTAAGGAAGTAGAATCATAATAGCAGTTACTTGTTAAGCATTCTATATGAATTAATTTAATCTGCATGTCAGCCCTAAGAGAGAAAAGTACAGTGTGGCAGAATAAAGATGATCATGCATTCTTTGACAATTCTCCCATCAAGAGTCTATTGCCTCTCTCCTTGGATCTGGGCTAGCCTGTTACTTCTTTGACCAATGAATGAAATAAAGCAGAAGTGACACTATGCCAGTCGCAGATGTAGCTTTTAGGAGAACTGACAGCTTCTGCCTGGACTCTGGGAGCTCTGAGTTGTCATGTAAGAAATCTAATGACTGACACCGCCATACTGGAGAGACCATGTGGAGAGGCCTGGACACTATATAAGGAGGGAGAGAGGCCCAAGAAGAAGACAGGCCTGGGTGAATCCAGCCTTCCAAGTATTCCTGCCAAGGCACCAGGCATAAGCAAAAGTGTCTTGTACCCTCCAGACCAGACCAGCCCACAGCTGAATACCACTAAGTGCCCTAGTCAGTGCCACAAAGAGCAGGAGAATCACCCAGCTGAGCCCTGCCAGATTCCTGACCCACAAATTGTGAGCTACAATAAGATAGCTGTTATTCTAAGCCACTAAATTTGTAAATGATTTGTTACAAAGCAATAGATAACTGGAACCATGATCACCCTCCTTTTACAAATGAAGAAACGGAGGCACAGAGAGTTGAAGTGGCTTAGTTAAGATCACACATTTATTAGTAAGTGGTGAGGACATGATTTAAACCCCAGAAACCTGGTTCCCAACATGAGTTGTTAACATTGTATTGTGCTGCTCTGGAGTTGAAAACATGTCTCTGCTTGCAAGGAGGCTTCTGTTTACTTTGGGATGCAAGAATCAGTCATGCTACAGAAATAGCAGTTATCGCAGAAATAGAGAATTATAGAAGACATTCATTTATTCAGTTTAAAGACACTAGGCCCTAGAGATACAGGGATGATTATATTAAAATGATGTTAGGATTTTACTTCTGTCAGAGGAAGGACCTGCACTGCCCCACAACACTGACCGGTGAGCGAGACCCCAGGGGAACAACTCTGAGGGGTGAGGACATTTGAGTTGTGTCCTGAAGGATGAATAGAAATTGCCTGTTTGGAAGAGCACACGAGGTGGCAAGATAGCCCACGCAAGGGCACAGAGTGGCAGAATGGTGGGGTGCATCCAGGGAGAGTCCAGTGTGGCCGGTGTGGAAGGGAGGGAAAGCCGAGAACAGGAGCATCAGCTGGAGCCACTCGCAGGGCAATGTGCGTCCAGGCCTTGGAGCTTAGCCTCTGTCTAAGTGGCTCTGGGGAACACCAGCAAAGGACATTAAGTGTGGGGTCACGATCTGATATGCCTGCTAAACAGAAGCCCCCCGCCCTTGGGGGTGTGAAGGCTGGAGTGCAGGGGGTGCTGCTGGGGATGAAGACCAGAGGAAGATCCATGGCAGCAGTCTGGTGACAGTATGGTGGGGCCAGACCAGGCAGTTATGGCAGGCATGGAGGGGAGGGGACACACCCCAGAGTATTTAGGAGGAGGACTCTTGGGCCTGGTTGGCAGAAATGGCATGATGAAGAAAGAGAAGCTGGTGGTGCCTTAGGGGCACCTGGTGTCAGGGACTGTGGGACAGCATCACCCTGGGCCTAGGGAAGAACAGTTAGAGGGTAACAGCAAGGGACGCAGTGAGAGTTGTCGCCTGGGAGAAAGGGAGCACCCCCCTAGGGCCTGTGATAGAGTGGGTGCTCAGCAAATACTTGACAAGGAAGATCGAATGGACCCCTGGGTCTGGGTCTCTGGAAGGAAGGTAGAGTGCAAGGTAGAGATTTGAGCATCACCAGCACAAGGGCGGCCGGAGGGGTGAGATGCTAAACCACACCACATCCTTCCATTGTGTTCTTGACCTTTGGACTGAAGAGACCTGTTTCTACCTCAGTTCTTAGAGACAAGTCTACTCTGTTCCTACAGGGCTATACAACTCCCATCTTGTCGCTAAAATAGGGATTTGAGTTAGATGACCAGTTACAGAAATCTATAACTCTGTGGATATAATTGCCTGGGAGCATTGAGCCCTGACCCCGGGCAGTCACAAGGAACGTCCCCATGCCAACTGAGAAGCCTCTCTTTGCAGCCACAGTGATGTCACCATCCCTGACCTGATTCATTTATAGTGATTCAGAGAGCCTCCAGTTCTATTCCTGTGGTGGACTTAGGGATAGGGGCAGTGCTCTAAGTAACACCCCTTGTTTCACCACCTGCGCTCAGAACCAGTAAGGAAATAGACAAAGGTGAGGAAGATGCAGATCAGGGTCAGTTTTCTTAGCAATGGGCTGAGCTGAAGGGTGCAGTCTGGGGACATGATAAAAAGGAAAATGAATAAGGAAATTGAGAGGAAGCCTCACAGTTAGAAGGGGATGTAGTTGTGGGATGCAGTTAGGGCACAATCGAGTGCCCTAACATGCACCCTGCTTGACTCTGCTCCCCGGAGCTACAGGCCTCCCTGTCCCAAGGCCTGGGGCTGCCCCAGGATGCCTAAGGGGAGTGGGAAGAAAGCTGCACCCTGACCCCAGCAGGTTGGATATTTACAATCTTGGTTCAGTAGCATCTTGAAGCAAGTGAACTATCAGTTGCATTGAGACTGATCCCTTGTTCTTGATTTCACAACACATTTCCTGGCTCTTGGTGTCTCTGCACTGCTGGTGAAGAGGATGGAGCATGATTCCTCTGAGACAGAGTCATGGGCCTTGCTGTCTTCCATTGAATTCAGTTCCAAGCACTGATTTCAGGTCCCACTATGCGCCGGGCAGCACGCTAGGTGCTGGGGTCCATGGCACTCCTAGGCTCCTGCCGGTTCACTCAAGGAGCGCAAACTGGTTCTCTCTCGAGAGCAGGGTGCGTGAAACACGGCACTGTTGGCATTTAGAGCTGGGTCATTCTGTGTTGTGTGGACTGTCTTGGGCATTGGAGAATGTTAGTGGCATCCCTGGCCTCTGTCCACTAGATCCCAGTAGCATCACCCTCCAAGTAGTAACAATCAAAAGTATCTTTACATATCATCAAATGTCCCCCTGGGGGATCAGTTTGCTCCTGGTTGAGAACCACGTCTCTAGGGCTATGCCACCCAGTATGGTAGCCAGGGGCCACGTGTGGCTAGTGAGCTCCTGAGACGTGGCTCGAATATATTGAGATGAACTGTGAGTGTAATATACACACTGGACTTTGAGCACTTAGTATGAAAAAAATGGGAAATGTCCTATTAGTAATTTTTAATATATTGATGGTGTCTTAAAATGACAATATTTTGGATCTATTGGGTTAAATAAAATATAGTATTGGGATTAATTTTACCTGTTTCTGTTTACTATTTCTAATGTGGCTATGAGAAAATTTATATTGCACACATGGCTCGCATTCTCTCTGTCTTGGGTCTAGAGCCACACCAGCCCCATGTGGTGGGTGAAGGCTCAGACTGCAGAGTCAGACCCACTCAAGGCCATGTCCTAGCCTCGTCGCTTCCTAGCTCTGTGATCTTTGGTGAGCTACTGAGCTTCTCTGGGTCTCACAGTGGCAGTCACTTTCTCCAAGACCTCAGATCAAAGTTCCCAAACTTGGGGGGAGATGGTGAACTTTGTACGATTCTGATGTTGAAGCTGGTATTTTCTGGACATTCTTGGGGGGTCCTTCTGTGGCACTCAGGGGTGTTGTCACTATCACGGTGTTACCCACCTCCCTTCCCCCATCCCCTCTGTTCCCAGAGAGAACAAAGTGTTTTTTCCTCAATGGGTCCAGTCAAAGACATCTCCGCAGCCCTGCAGTGTGAGCAGGGAGCAGGTGAGATTGCTTTCCCCGACATGCACCTCTTTCCAGGGTGGCGACCTTACCCAGCATCTCCCACCACTCCTTCCACCTCGCCTTCTCCCAGTAATCTCCCCAGGCCTGGTTTCTCTTTATTTAGCCTTTCCTGACACTTGGCAATTTGCAAATCTGTCCAACGTCTCCCCTTCAGTTTTGGCCTCTGAACCTATAAATAGCTCCCAGTCGAAGTCCTGGCTGCATTGTGACAGTTTGTACGCTTGCACTGTATTCCTTTTCTCAGACTTTTAAAAAGTCTCATCTACGCACTTGCTCAATACAGAAGAGCAGCTTCCAAAAAAAGGAATCTTTTATTACAGCGTGAACAATGTAGTTGGGAGTTGCCTCAGCGTGACATACTGCTTGCAGCAACGACGAGCCCCGTGAAGCATGTGAGATGGTCCAGGCGAGATCCTGGACCCAGGATGGTGAAAAGAAATGAAGTCTGGGCTCTGCTCTCTCTGGAAGCTTCATCCTGGGCCAGAGCTGGGCCTGTAAATAAATCACGATGTGCTGTCATCAGCTGTAAAGTCAGCTGTGTGCCTAGTGCTCGAGCCGTTCGGAGGGGCCAGAAGTTCTGCCCAAGAAGGCCTCACCAAGGGATCACCCGGGGGCTGCCCGACGACAGGGCAGATGGTGGCCCACAGGAAAGGCATTGCTGCTAATAGCGAGGCAGCGACACACCGATTGCATTCCTGCACCCTCCCTCCAGCCTGTGCCTCCTCTCTCAACAAAAGGCACCTGCTATACTGGCTGGCGGGCCATGGTCACAACTTGGCCACAGCCTTAGGCCAGTCACTGAGCCTTCCTGAGCCTCAGTTTCCTCACTTATTAAAGGTAGATAATGGAGTTGTCATGATGATTAGAAGTACAGAGCCTGGCACAGTGAGCACTTATTAAATGGAAGATGACATTATTATTATGAAAACTTTGAAAACGGTAACCCTCCATGACTCCTCAGGAGGCTTGAATCTGTGCAAAGCCCAGTGCTGGGAATTTGGGAGAAGGAAGCAAACAATGACAGTTGCCACTGAATCAGAATCTGGATTCCAGAGAGCTCTAGAATCCAACTCTGGAAAATACTTGGGCCGATCCCCTCTCTCAAGCTGATGATATGCCACCTCTGGACCTCAGTTTCCCCATCTGTGCCATGGGGAGGGTGCAGAGCTACCTCTTAGAACCCTTCCGTTCTGGCTTTCAGTGGTTCCCTGTCCAGGGCTGTAACCTGGGGCATTTGGAAGCAGCCTTGCTTGACCATGGCTGCTGGGTGCTCCCCATCCCTTTCCCGTTGGCCTCCAGCCAAAGGCCAACTCAGGCAAACTCACTATGCCCTACTCTGCACTGCAAGCCTGCAGCGCACTTGGCCCAGGGCCCTGGTGGGTAGAGACCAGGGCTAAGGAGGGATGATCTTACACTGAGAGCTGCGGGCTGGACAGGTGTTGGAGCCTTACAGAGGGAGGCTCAGGCAGGCTGGAAACATACAAGCTCCAGGGCCAGCTCCAGAGGCAAAGGTGCCACCCCAGATCATCAGTAACAGCCAGCAAAAGAGAAAGGATGCTTTTTTCAGCACATTTTCCCAATCGGCATCCTCTTCCAGCTCCCTGAACCCTAACTCATCCTTTGCCCTCCCCACCCTTCAGCACCCCCGCCCAGGTCTTGGAGATCTCTGTGCTGTCTTTTGTGGAGTGGCTGCTGTCTTGCACTCAGAGCCTCTGTCAGGTAGGCCTTCAGCCTTTGCACAACGACCCAGAGGGTGTGGGAGGGGCTCAGTTACTCTTCTCACCTGGCACTTAGAGAAAATAAGTTTCAGAGTCTCATGGTATGTGGTTGGTGGACCCAGGGACCTGCGCCTGGTCAGTGCTGTCCAGGTTTGGGCTCTGCCTGGAGCAAAAACAAGAGCTTGCCCATGCCATGTTGCGGTCCTTACATGGTAGCAAATCTCAGAGAACAGAGGAGCCACTCAGGCTGGCATGGGATTGTTTGCTCTTTCTCACTTTTGGCAGCTTCTCCCCTCTGCTGGTACCAGCAGTGCTGGCAGTTCTGGTCTAGCAGCACCCTTCCCTAAGGCAGGAAAGGGTGGTTCTCCAGCATCACCTCGAAGCCAGTGGGTGCCAGGGCTGGGCCTGGAACCAGCGGGTCCCCAGGGCTCCAAAGAAATTGCTGTCTTCCCCACTTCTACCCCTGGGAACACAAAGTGATTTCCATCTGTTTCAGAAAATTGTGCCTTTGGATAGTAAGCCCTGTGATGGTAGCAAACACTCCTTTCTCCCCTCAGCCACAAACTGACCAAGTGGTGGTTCCCATGGCAACTGTGGTGTTGCTGGGCAGCCATGGACCCTGGCCAAAATGCAACAGTGTCCTTCAAAATGGGGAAGGAGCCTGCCCCTTGCAGGGGCCTGCATGATGGTCCACAGGCTGGCCAAGGTGGGTAGGGGTCCATGGAAGAGTGGGCATGGCCCTGAAGGGCCTCACTTCCCCGCTCCCAGCCCATAGGGCCCTGCAGGTACCCCTCCCTCCTGCTCCCCAGCTGGGAACCACGCCCCAGTCCCTTGTCACTTTGACTTTTTATCCTCAGGGTCTGTGCCCCTGGCCTTTCCTGTCAGGGACCCAGCTCAGTGATCTAGTGCCCCTTTTAGGAAAGAGGATCAGAATCCATTAGGATTGAATTCTCTAACCCATCTGGGTGATAGGAAGATTCAGAGTAGGTTGGCTCAGTAGTGTCACATAAGGACCTGGGGTTAAAGCCACTTCCAGGGTCCACCCAAGGGTCCTCTCCTAGCCAGGTGTGAGGGCATTTTTTTCTCCAAGTATTGAGCCCTCCAAAAAGTCAGAAACTCCCCTCTCCTATAGGAGTGGTGTCCAAGCGTTCCTTGCATCCCCAGGTGACAATTTCCTCCAGGGGCAATCCTAATCTATCCATTGAATCCATCCAGTGCTCATTCCATAAGCATGCATATTGAGTCCTTGCTGCATGCCAGGTTTTCCTTAGATAAAAACAGCCAACATCTCTCTCTCCCTACCCAACCAAATGTTCAATCATCGAAAGAGAATGAGCTGATTGCTTTTGAATCTCTACCCACCCCTCCCCACCAAGAAAGAATTACAGATAGGTCCCAGGGCCCATACCACCGGCAGGTTCCCTGTTACCCTTCTAACTGTGAGGCTTCCTCTCAATTTCCTTATCCATTTTCCTTTTTTTTTTTTTTTTTTTTTTTTTTTTTGAGATGGAGGGAGTCTCCGTCTGTGGCCCAGGCTGGACCTCATTACAGCCTCCACCTCCTAGGCTCAAACGATCCTCCTGCCTTAGCCTCCCAAGGTAGCTGGGACTGCAGATGTGAGCCGCCATGGCTGGCTAATTTTTGTATTTTTGGTAGAGATAGCATTTTACCATGTTGCCCAGGCTGGTCTCGAACACCTGAGCTCAAGGGATCCGCCCACCTCGGCCTCCCAAAGTGCTAGGATTACAGGAGTGAGCCACCACTCCCTGCCCCATTTACTCTTTACTTCTACATACTATGAGCACAATAAGTCCTTGTTGATGAGTAAATACATAATGAAAAATGTCCTAGCCAAAGAGAAACTCTGGCCAAGCCCTTCATATGGGGATCAGAACTGGAAAATTTATTGACAACTCCTATTGTCAATCGAAATGTGTTAGAAGTGGGATCTCTAGGGTTAACAAAGCTGTCTGCTAAAAATGAAAGATTGGGTTTGTGTTTCACAACTATGTATATACTTCAAAAACAATGATCCTTGGCAAGGTACATCCTCGTTCCGTGCTTTCATATCATGATCTGTTCCTTCTCAAAGCAAGGATCCGGCTTGGATTAACAAACGCTCACACTTCATTTGTTAGCAAAGATAAATGAGACTGTAATGAAGGCATGTGTCAATAGGCATTCTTTCCCTAGAGTCAGTGTGATGAAGAATAAGTTTCGTTTGTTGAATACATTAGCCTCAATCTCTGGGAACTTGTAGTAATTAAAACTGGGCATATCTGAAATTTACCTTTGCACCATCTGTGAAGAAAGCATCTATGAAGGGAAATAATAGTGTCAATATGGTCTAGATAAGAATGATAACTGGTTAAAGGCCCACAATTCATTAATGATATCAATAGAGAGAAGAATTGACCGTTAATTAAAGCAGATTGGGAATGGCCCTACTGAATCATTTATATAACACCCATTGTGTGCCTACTATTTTCTGGACAAGCTTGGACAGCATTGTTTTATTCTTAAATTTGGGAAGACCCTGTTAAGAGGATGAAAAGACAAGGCCAGATACAGTGGCATGCACCTGTAATATCAGCTACTTGGGAGACTGCAGTGAGAGCATCCCTTGAGCCCTAGAGTTCAGGACAAGCCTGGGCAGCAGAGGGAACCCCAGAGCCAGTCTCAAAAAAAAAAAAGAAGGGGGAGGACAAAAAGACAAACTACAGAATGGGAGAAAACATTTGCAAATCACGTATCTGACAAAAGTATGTGCATCTAGAATATATAAAGAACTCTCTGCCGGGTGCAGTGGCTCATACCTCTAATCCCAACACTTTGGGAAGACAAAGTGGAAGGATTGCTTGAGCCCAGGAGTTCAAGACCAGCCTGAGCAACATATTGAGACCCCATATCTCCAACAACAACAACAAAAATTAGCTGGGCATGGTTGTGCGTGCCTGTAGTCCCAGCTACTTGGGAGACTTAGCTGGGAGGATTGCTTGAACCCAGGATGTTCAGGCTACAGTTAGCCATGATCGCACCACTGCATTCTAGTCTGGGTAACAGAGCAAGACCCTGTCTCAAAAAATAAGTAAATAAATAAAGACAAGTAACCCAATCAAAAATGGGCAAAGGATCTGAGTAGACATTTTTGCCAAGAATATATGGAAATAACCAAGAAACACATGAACAGACTCTCAACAGCACTAATCATCAGACATGCAAATCAAAAAACCACCATGAGATACACTTCATACCCACTAGGGTGACTATCATAAAAAAAGATGGACAATAATTGTTGACAAGGGCATGGAGAAATTAGAATCCTCATACCTTGCTGGTGGGAATATAAAATGGTGCTGTCACTTTGGAAAACAGTATGACAGTTTCTTAAACATACAAAATTGCCATATGACTGAGCAATTCCACTTCTAGGTATATACCCAAGAGAAGTAAAAACATATCCACACAAAAACTTGTACACAAATGTTCGCAGCAAAATTACTTGTAGTAGCCAAAATGTGGAAACTACCCAAATGTCCATCAACTGATGAGTGGAAAAATACAATGTGATATATCCATACAGTAGAATATTATTCAGCCATAAAGAAAAATATTCAATTAGAAAATGGGCAAAACACATGAACAGACATTTCACCAAACAGGATACACAGATGGCAAACAATCACACGAAAGGATGTTCAACATCATTAATTATTTGAGAAATGCAAATCAAAACCACAATGAGATATCACTCTTCACCTATTGGAATGGTTAAAATAAAAAGTAGGAATAATACTAAAGGCTGGTGAGGATGGGAAGAAACTGAATCACCCCTGCATTCTTGGTGGGAATGTCAAATGGTGCGGCCTCTCTGGAAAGGAGTTTGGCAGTTCCTTTGAAAACTAGAGGCTGGATATGGTAGCTCATGCCGGTAATTTCAACATTTTGGGAGAACAAGGTGGGAGGATTGCTTAAGGCTAGGAGTTCCTCATCTCTACCAAAAATTTAAAAATTAGCTGGGTGTGGTGGTGCATGCCTGTGGTCCCAGGTACTTGGGAGGCTGAGGAACACTTGAGTATGGGAGGTTGAGTTTGCAGTGAGCCATGATGGCACCACTGCACTCCAGCCTTGGCAACAGAGTGAGACTCCTTCTTCAAAAAATGATAGGAAATTACAGATGACCTTACCACATGACCCAGCAATTTCACTATTGGGCATATATCCCAGAGAGATGAAAACACATTTTTCACACAGAAACTTGTACGTCAATGTTTACAGAAGTTTCGTGCATAGTAACTAAAAGCTGGAAACCATCCAAATGTCCTTCAGTGGATGAATGGCTAAACAAACCCATGGTATATCCATGCTACAGAATATTACTCAGCAATAAAAGGCAATGAACTATTGATTCACGGAACAACTTGGATGAACCACAAGGAAGTTACACTGAAAAAGCCAGTCTCCAAAAGATATATACTTTGTGATTCAACTTATATGACATTCGTGAAATAATACGGTCATAGAGACAGGAACAGATTAGTTGTCAGGGCTAGTGATGGGGAGGGGCTAGATGTGGCTATGAAGGGATAGCACAAGGGAGCTCTATGGTGTTGAATGAACCAAATATGTTGATTGTGGTGACTGCGCGAAGCTACCTATGTAATAAAATTGCCAAATATTGTACAAACACACGCACACACAAATGAGTGCATATAAAACTGCTGACATCTGAATAGCGTCTGGGGATTGTGTCGAGGTCAGTTTCCAGGTTTTGACATTGTGCTCTAATTATTACCGATATTACCACTGGGGGGAACTGGGTGAAGGGTACACAGGACTTCCTATTCATTTATTTGCAACTTCTTGTAAGTCTGTAAGCATTCCAAAATAAACCATTTTATGAATACAGTTATTTATTTTATTAATGCAATTAAATAAATATTTGAGAACTGGCAATGTACCAACCACCATGGTATATGCTGGGGGTTCTGTGCAAAACAAGATGCACACGCAGTCTATGCTCTTGACAGTTCATTTGCATTACTGAATGATATAACTGAATTTCTCTCTCTCTTTTTTAGCATTTTTTTTTTTTTTTTGAGACAGAGTCTCACTCTGTTGCCCAAGCTAGAGTGCAGTGGTACAATCTTGGCTCACTACAACCTCTGTCTCCTGGGTTCAAATGATCCTCCTGCCTCAGCATCTCAAGTAGCTGGGATTACAGGCACCTGCCACAACGCTCAGCTAATTTTTGTATTTTTGGCAGAGACGGTGTTTCATCACATTGGCCAGGCTGATCTCAAACTCCTGACCGCAAGTGATCCACTTGCCTCAGCCTCCTAAAGTGCTGGGATTACAGGCGTGAGCCACTGTGCCCAGTCTCTCTTTCTTAGCATTTTTAAAGTTGTTTATTAAATTATACAAAAAACTTGCATTTAAAAAATGTATTTTAATTTGAGGGTACAAGTGGGTTTTGGTTACATAAGCTCTTTAGTGATGATTTCTGAGATTTTGGTGCACCTATCACCTAAGCAGTGTACACTATACTCAATTTGTAGTCTTTTATCCCTCACCCCACACGCAGCTTTCCCATCCCACTCCCCAAAGTCCATTCTATCACTCTTATGCCTTTGCATCCTCATAGCTTAGCTCCCACTTATAAGTAACAACATGTGACATACAGTTTTCCATTCCTG
The DNA here is from genome assembly GCF_003255815.1 of Theropithecus gelada. Classification (NCBI taxonomy): domain Eukaryota; kingdom Metazoa; phylum Chordata; class Mammalia; order Primates; family Cercopithecidae; genus Theropithecus; species Theropithecus gelada. Next base: position 94,031,406 of record NC_037675.1, read on the forward strand.
AAAAACTGAGCCTCTTTAAAAACAAAAACACCTGATCGCTTTCAGCTCTTCATGGATGTTCTGTTTTGATGTTGAGATTGTGAGTGCCAGGGGCTGGGCTGGCATGCATGTACCCAGCATCTCTACCTGCCCCTGACCCAGCCTTGAGGGTGAGTCACCAGTGAAAGTTTTCCTTTCTTCTGAGCCAGGGCAGAGTCTGATTGTTGTCACCTGCTGTCACCTTGGAGCACACTGGGTTCTGTCTGGTGCCTGTTCTCACATCTCACCTCTTGAGAAGGTTTAGACAGGGTCTGGTATGTTTCCCCTGAGGCTTTTGCTGAGGGATATGGGAGAATGTACTCAGTGTGACAAGTCTTGGGAACTGCTGGAGCTGGCAATTTTGTTGGGAGGAGCGGGCTGGCGGGCTCCCTGCCCAGGGCAGAAGCAGGTGCTGGATGGCCTGAGGCTCTGTCAGAACTGTCTTGGCAGGTTCATGGGTGACATGGTCTCCTGGGCAGTAGGTGGCATGGGGGCTTGTCAGCTGTATTAGTAGGGTTTTGATCTGCTACTGAAAGCAGCATGAGCTGAGAGGACACTGGAAACCACGGGTTTTAGAGAAAAATCTTAACTATGTCTCCGCTTACAAAAGTCGTATATGCTTATTATAAAAACTCGCAGGAAAACAGAATGCAGGAAGTGAAATTCAGTCCCTGTATATGTGTGTGTGTGTGTGTGTGTGTGTGTGTGTATCTGGTTTTAATAACAGCTTTATTCAGATATGTTTATTTAATGTATCAGTATCTTTTTACTAGATAACAGCTTTATTCAGATGTGTTTATTTAATGTATTCAGTATCTTCCAAGATCAAGGCGCTGGCGCAGAAAAAAAAATTTTTAAGTATTAAATATCACACAATTAAGCATTTAAGGCATACAATTCAGTGGCTTTTAGTGTATCACAGAGTTGTGCAACCATCATCACAGTCAATTAAGAACATTTCATCACCTCAAAAAAGAAACCTTGTGTTGCGTAACAGCGTGAATGTACTCAATGCCACTGAACTGTACACTTAAAAATGATTAAAATGCTAAATTGTGTGTTATTTATAGTTTACCATTATAAAAAAGAAAGAAAGAATGAAACCCATACCCTTTAGCTAGCATCCCCCTATCTCCCCCAACCCCAGCCCTAAGCAACCACTAATATCCTTTCTGTCTCTGTTTATTTGGCCTGCTCTGGATCTTAACACCTGAAGGCCCCTTTTGCCCGACTGTTCTTTACGGGTCCTCACTGTGTGGCAGGCATGGTGTTGGGCTCAGTGCAGGGGACAGGGAAAAGTGAGACCTGTTCCTGCCCCGGCTATAGTCCAAGAGCCCCTGCCTCTCACTCACAGTAAAACACACCGGTGGCATTTCCCTGATGGGCATTTTGGGCAGCACATCCTGTGTGTGGCTTTCCGATGAGAGAGGGTGGAATCCCTGGGAAATGAAGGCTTTGAGGTAGAAGGTGGATCTAGAACTGGACTCTGGAGGTGCAGGGATTCTCTGTGCGGGACAAAGAGCATGAGCAGAGGCAAGGAGTTGGGAGTGAGGACTGTAGAAACAGGAGAGAGGGAAGAAAAAGCCCAGCCAACAGACAGGATTACTGTTGAAGAGCAATAGGAAATGAGATCCAGTGGGTCTGCAAAACCCTTTCCCTGCACCCCTGCCTCACACCACATTGCCTTGCATGTGTAAAATGACAGTTCAGTAATATCCCCATTAACTGAACACACGGGCACTGTTCCAAGCCACTCCCATGGCATAATTTATTTCATGCTCACTGTGATGTTTATTTGGTGGTGTAGTCGCTTCTTATGGCTGCCACTGCAAATTACACAAACTGGGAGCCGTAGAACAACATAAACTCATTCTCTCACAGTTCTGGAGGCCAGAAATCGGAAATCAAGGTGTGGACAGGCTTGGTTCCTTCTGGAGACTCTAGAAGCATCTGTTTCATGCCTCCCTCCTGGATTCCAGTGGTTGCTGCCAATCCTTGGCATTCCTTGGCTGGCATTCCTTGCATCACTGCAATCTCCATCTCCAGCTTCCCATGGCATTCCCATCTCTGGGTCTGTGTCCCATGCCCTCACGTGGCCTTCTTTTTTTTGGAGACAGAGTCTCGCTCTATCCTCCAGGCTGGAGTGCAGTGGCACAATCTCACCTCTGCCTCCCGGGTTCAAGCGATTCTCATGCCTCAGCCTCCCGAGGCACCCACTACCACTCCTGGCTAATTTTTTTATTTCTAGTAGAGACAGGTTTCACAGTGCTGGCCAGCCTGGTCTCAAACTCCTGACCTTAGGTGATCCACCTGCTTCGGCCTCCCAAAGTGCTTGGATTACATGCGTGAGCCGTCGCACCCAGCCCATGTGGCCTTCTGACAAGAACACCAGCCATTGGATTTAGGGCCCACTCTAATGCAGTATGAGGTCAGCTTCGTTACATCTACAAAGACCCTATTTCCAAATAAGTTCACATTCACATGTATTAGAGATTCACATGTATTCACATGTATCACATTCACATATCTTTTGCAGGAACACAAGTCAATCCTCAACAGGTGGGTACTTTACTACCCCTGTTGTGTTCGTCTGTTCTTGCATTGCTATAAAGAAAGAGATTGAGTAATTTATAAGAAAATAAGTTTAACTGGGTATAGTTCTGCAGGCTGTACAGGAAGCATGATGCTGGCATCTGCTCAGCTTCTGAGGAGGCCTCAGGAAACTTACAATCATGATGGAAGGCAAAGGGGGAACAAGGTGTCTCACATGGTGGGAGCAGAGCAAGGTGGGGGGCAGGTGCCACACACTCTTAAACAAGCAAATTTCATGAGAACTCTATCAGAGAACAGCACTAAGCGGGTGGTGCTAAACCATTCATGAAGGACCCACCCTCATGATCCTATCACCTCCCACCAGGTCCCACCTCCAACACTGGGGATCACAATTGCACATGAGATTTGGGTGGGAAAACAGATCCAAACCATATCACCCGTTTTATAGGTGAAGAAACTGAGGCACAGAAAGGAGAAGCAACAACCTCGGAACATGCTCACGTGCAGGTGGCGTGGCCTGGGAACCCACACGCAAGACACTGGCCAGTGCGGTATAGGACAGGGGACAGTCTAGAAGCTAAACCCACCACCCATCAGAACAAAGGATTGTTTGTCTTGTGCCAATTTGCACTCACCCGTGTTCTAGAAAGGTGTGAGGCTGTTTGTTGGGACTTCCTCAAGTCTGAGGTGTTCCTTTGGGGCCCTAGAGGGAAGGGCCATCAATCACATGGTAAGTGGTCCAAGACCCTGTCCATGATGCCCCTGTGGCCTTTACCCCTCTGGGGTATCTTTCCCGGGCAGACTTAGCAAACATTCATCAATCTCCCATCCACTGTGCTGGACACTAAGGGAGATTCAAAGATGGACCAAACCCTGCCCCAGCATGCAGGACCTCCCCGTGTGTGGCCTTGGTGTGAAGGGATGCTGTTTGCATAGTCAGGAATGGAAAGGTGGCAGAAGGGCTGGGGGCTGGGGCCAGGGGAGAGGTTTCATTGCAAAGAAACAAGCATGAGTCTTAAGCATTGCTTATGATTTTACAAATCTGGGGTTTTAACAGTAAAACAGTAATCGGGCCTCTGCATATAGCACCGTGTTGGGCCCTGGCTGCCAAAGCGAGTAAGCCCTAGTTCCTGCACTAACGGCTAACCTATTATCTAGTGGACTAACTACCAAAGCCTCGTAGGGATGCTGTTTCAGGAAGGGAGTCCAGGGCTTTGTGTAAAGTGCCAGCAGGCACAGAAGGGGGCGTGACTGACTTTATCTTCAAAGTTTATCTGTGTTCTGCAAAAATCAGGCCTTGCCTCAATGGGAAGGAAAGCTACTGATTGTTGAGTATGCCTGGTATGTAGGCTGGGCTTTTTGTGTGCATTACCACTAACCCACTCCAGGCATTCCTGAGGAAGGTGCTTCCTTCCGTTCCTATCTTATATATATGGAGCCTCTGTCTCCCCTCCCTGCTGCTGGAAGTCTTTTGGCCCCAGCCTCCCTTGGCCACGCCTGTGCTGCCCCTTGTGGAAGGAGTCGGCAGTGCACCACATGCGGGCACTAGGTGGCACTGGGACGCCCGGGCCATCCTGTGAATTCCAACACCACCAGCCAGGGTCTCTCAGACTTAAGTCATTTGTAGGCATCCTCCAAATGCCTCCTGTACCACCATCTAGTTAATATTTTACTTAAATTCTCTTTTAAAATGTTGTCTCTGTCCCAGTGGGAAACCATGATCTCCTTGCCATAGACAAATACATATTTTTTAAATTATGTGAACCGTTAAGAACAGTGTTTGATATGCAGAAAGAAGGCAAATATAAAAATGAAGTTAATTGAACACAACATGTTGGTTTGTGTATCGCTATAAGCATCTCACAGACCTCTAATGCTGTGGAGTGCTGTCCTGGGCTTTGAAAACAGGACCACAAACTGACGTCACCTATGTGCGTGTGGCTTTAGGGAAGAACTCCTTTCCCTTTACAGGTGGAAGGACAGAGGCACTGAGCGGGGAAAGGGCACACTTGAGGCCTCATTGTCCGTTCCAGGCTCAGAGCCAGACCTGGAAGCTGGGTCCTGCCTTCCCTCTCCATCACATGGAAACTAGAACCTTGGGAGACCAGGACCACAGTGGGACATGCACGTGTTTCTTGGCCCCTCTGGAGCCAGAGGGCACTCATGTGGGGCTCCCACGTGCAGGGAGCATGACCGTGGGTGTGGGGAGTGTGAGGATGAGTCAAGAGTTTGGGGGCAGGTGCCTGCAGGGCACTGATGAACAGTGGAACCTCCAACAACCTGCTGAACCTCTCTGGTTCCTTCGCCCTAGCTCTCCCAAGCAGGGCAGAGCATGGTGCCGTGTTCTCCACTGGTCAGTCTGGCCCCAGCTGCAGGCACTGACGGCGGCATCCTGGCACCCTGTCCCTCCGAGGAGCCCTATCCACCTTGGCATGGATTTTGAACAAATGCTTTGATCCCTCTTCCTTGTCAGAGCTGTAAAACATCAGGGTAGCCCTCGCCCTTGGGTGAGCTGTGCAGCCAATCAGGTTAGGTTCTGAGAGGCCCTGGAGATCTGGGTGACAGACCAGTGGCCCCACTTCAGTGCCCCAGACCCATGTTCCTCCTGGAGGCTGAGGCAGAACTGGGCAACACCCTTCCTCCTGGCCTTTCCTGGGCCTCACAATTGCCAAGTTCTGAGACTGTTGCTTGGGATGACTGTGATCTATTAAATGTTTAATTCTGCATTTACAGTCTAGAACCTTCTCTGTTATTTTGTCCAAAATTATGAGTGTATATTAACACCAGCTATCCTAATAGTGATATGGTTTGGCTGTGTCCTCACCCAAATCTCATCTTGAATTATAGCTCCCATAATTCCCACGTGTTGTGGGAGGGACCTGGTGGGAGATAATTGAGTTACAGAGGCAGTTTCCCCCATACTGTTCTCCTGATAGTGAATAAGGCTCACGAGATGTGATGGCTTTGTAAGGGGAAACCCCTTTTGCTTGGCTGTCATTCTCTGTCTGCCACCATGAAGACGTGCCTTTTGCCTTCCACCATAAGTATGAGGCCTCACCAGCCACATAGAACTGTGAGTCCATTAAACCTCTTTTTTTAAGTAAATTATCCAGTCTCCGGTGTGTCTTTTTTTTTTTTTTTTTTTTTTTCTAATTGAGACAGAGTCTCACTCTGTTGTCCAGGCTGGAATGCTGTGGTACGGTCTTGGCTCTCTGCAGCCTCCGCCTCCCAGGTTCAAATGATTCTCCTGCCTCAGCCTCCCAAGTAGCTGGGATTATAGGCAACACGTCTGGCTAATTTTTTGTATTTTTAGTAGAGACAGGTTTCACCCTGTTGGCCAGGCTGGTCTTGAACTCCTGATCTTGTGATTCGCCCACCTCGGCCTCCCAAAGTGCTGGGATTACACACGTGAGCCACTGCGCCTGGCCCGGGTATGTCTTTATCAGCAGCGTGAAAATGGACTAATTACAAATAGGTAATCCTCTGAAATCTCAGTGGATTGACAAGGAAGTCCCTTTCTCACTTAAGGTCCTGTTGACAGCTGATGTGTATGGAGCCACATGCAGCCCAGCATGGGACCCAGAATGAGTGTGGCAGACATGTCCCCCCACCCAGTCCCTGCTGCCTCCTTCCCCCCTTTTCCTTGGTGGGATACTTACCTTACCCAGGGCCCTTCTTCTCTCTCCCCAGTTTTGTACCTGGAAGGCTCAGCTCTTGTGTTTGAGGACATCTTCAGACTGATTGCGTTCTACTGTGTCAGTAGGTGAGTAGACCCGGCCCTGCAGGAGGTTGTCTGGTTGCAGCAAACATCCCATGCAACCCTGGATGGGTACAGGAAACTTCACAAGGAAGCCCCAGAGAGAGGGGTGCGGCTCAGAGGATGCAGAGAGAGGGCACAGGCCCCTCTGGGAACCACAGGGAACTTGTTGGCTCTGAGGCTTTCTCACACTATCTGATAAGAACCCCTCCCTTCCACACCTGCCCCTCTGGCTCACTGTGTCTCCCGGCTTCCTGTGTTATCAGCTTCAAGGACAGCCTGGAGTCCTGCGTGTACCAGGCCTCCCATTGCAGGGGTTCTAGAAGGAACTTCCTGTAGGGGCAGCAACAGGGGCTGATCCCCCTTTATGGGAGGTAGCTTGTGATTACGAAGCAGCTGCTGGGTGGAGCGGGTGTCTGCTAACCACCCTGAGAACTGCCTGTTTATTCAAAACTGGTTTTGGGTCAGTAAGAATTTAAAAGTACACTTTGGTGCCATAAGCCAATGACTTAAGCTACAGGACCTTGACAAGGGCTGGTTAGAAACAGGGTGGGATGTGTTGGGGTCCAGCAGTGGGCTCCAGGCCCACAACTCCCTGCTGCCTCTGAAGAAAACCATGCTGAACCTAGAGCATCCCTCCCCACCTACCACGACCCTCCTGAGTCCAGATGGGCAGGAAAAGTGAGGCTGATAATGTCACCGGTGGAGGATGTCCAGGTTTTTGGCGTCTTGAACAAAGAATTGGACAAAACACACAAAGTAAGGAAGGAATGAAGGGGTTTATTGAAAATGAAAGTACACTCCAGAGTGTGGGAGCGGGCCCAAGCATAGGGCCTCAAGGGTACCGTTACAGAATTTTGGGAATATTAAATACCCTCTAGAGGATTCCACTGGTTACTTGGGGTGTGCCCTATGCAAATGAAGAGGATGAAGTAAAGTTACAAAGTCTTTTACTTGGCCTACGCCCTATGGAGAGGACATTTCCTGTTACAGCTGAAGTGTGAATCGGCCTTATGTTCCCTGCCTCCAGACCCTATTTTCCTGCCTCATCTCTTCCCTGAGAGGTGATCTCCATAAATCTTTATGGGAGGCAGAGAGACCAATAGTCTTCTTTTTTCTTTAACTGCTTCATGCTGACTTGGGGCGTAGTCCCTACCTATTGGGGATCAAGGAACTCTCACCCTGCTCTGTATAGTGGAGGCAGGGTAGCTTCTTGATGGCCAGGGGTGGTGTCTTCACCTGCAACTGGCTGGAACCTTTGTTGCTTGTTTATCTGAAGCTTGATGGTCTCTATGCGAGAGGAAATGAATTTGGTTAAAAGATTTAATGGGAACTTCAGGGGGTGGATACCTATGTTGTCAAGAATGTTTGTTATAGAGATTTTCAGGAGAAAAAAAAAAAAAAACCTGGTCTGTTCTAGAATCTATGTGATTCCTTAAAGTCTTAGCAAAAGCGACACCATTTTGGTTTGGTTTGTTGGGGCCTAGTGCATGAGCTTAGTCCAAAACAATGGCCTCCCAGAATTTTGTTTAACAAATTCCTGGCCAGGCTTGGTGGCCCACACCTGTAATCCCAGCACCTTGGGAGGCTGAGGCTGGTGTATCACTTGAGGTCGGGAGTTCGGGACCAGCCTGGCCAACATGGTGAAACCCCACCTCTACTAAAAACACCAAAAATTAGCCGGGCGTAGTGGCGGGTGCCTGTAATCCCAGCTACTCAGAAGGCTGAAACAGGAGAATTGCTTGAACCTGAGAGGCGGAGGTTGCAGTGAACTAAGATTGTACCATTGCACCCCAGCCTGGGCAACAAGAGCAAAACTCCATCTCAAAAATAAATAAATACATAAATAAATAAACAAACAAATAAATAAATTTAAAAATTCCCCCTTCTTGGTCACGTTCTCACTTAGGTTCTCACCTTAGTGAGAACTTAGGGCCTTAGTGCCACTCTCTGTTACCCTCATTTTGGGTTTCTGGTCTTACTTAGCCCATCATTCATAGGTTATGGCGTCCTCAAGGTCGCATATTTCTTTCAGCTCCTGTCATTCCAGCTGGAGAGAGACCATGTGACATTCTAGAGATGGCTGCAAGCAAGCATTCAAAACCTTTGAGAGAATACAGCCCAATAGGAAGACGATTACTATGACTATTGGGAGGATAATAGTAAGAAATTGGAGTATGCTCCTTGCCCAAGGTCCCCACAAGCCAAACCTCCTAAAATCAAAGAGACCAAAGAATGACTTAACTAAGCAGTTTCTTTGTTAATCCGCTAGCACTGAATTCCTATAATCTTCATTTGATGTATTTCTCCGTAGGCCACATGTGCCAGCAGCTGCACAGATACGTCTTTGTTCAGCCAATTCTATCATAACTTTTACAAGAAAATTTAAAGTCTGTTGTGTAACCGTAGCCTTTACAGTAGAATTTGCTGTAGAGCCTATCATGAGGGATATATTGCTAATCATTGCTTCTTTTACTTTAAACCACTATTATTATATTGCTAATCATTGCTTCTTTTACTTCTTTTACTTTAAACCATGGAAAAAGGACCTAATAAATGATGCCCTTCTAGAAGAGTGAAGGCCTCCTGGCAGTGTTATCTTTAACCCATGATGTGGGTTAAGACAAATGAACCAATGTTTTGTTTCTGACTGATTATGAGGCGACCATAATGAGGTACCATCAAAGTTTTTTTAAACCTACATTGGGCCTTTGTCCTTTGTCCTTTATCAAAGTATAAGGTTCTCCATGTATAAGGCTGGCTGCAAACTCCTTCGTGAATAAAAATACACCCCATAAGTGCACAAAACAGACCCCTTTTTCACTTCTATTATTCATAGAGGCATAAGGGAAAATGTTCAAAGATAAGAGTTTCATGATAGCAGAGGCCTTAATCTGTGAACTTGGGAAAAGCTGTTCACATCAAGGATGCCATCCTCTTCTGGGGAGAAACCTCCCTGGGTAGCCTTACCCCAAGGGTTCCAATGGGTATATAGTTCCAAGAGTATGGAGGGACCCTTCACAGTTTTGAGATTATGAACCCAAAGTTCTAGGTCCTGAAGTTTTGTTGCATGTGGATGGCAATGACAGTCTTTCTCTGATGTTCTCAGAAGATCTAAACTATAAAAAGCTTTTTTACCTGGTGAAAATACACTATAGCATAATAATCTACTGTTATAACATCAGCCCTCTTGCATGGGAAAGCTTTTATACAACCAGACACATGCATTGAAAATAACAATTGAATGAAATCCCTTTGTAAAATGTTTAAGTGTCCTACCAGGTGACCAATTGAACCTGAAGCTTTAATTGTTTTCCCAGGAATATGGGATCAAACATTGGTTATAAACTATGTTAGTAATTTGTAAGTCACTACATCAATGTGTTCAATTTGGATCATTTTATCTTTTCCATGTTGAGTCATGGAATGCAGAACTCTTAATAATAAAAGCTTTAAGGACTCAGGAAGGACAAGGTGGCCATCCTGGTTCTCCATGAGGCCATGCTTAATTAACATTAGACTTATATTATCTTGGATACTAGTTATTTTTCCAAATTAGGTACATAGCACGGACAAGAAAAAATGTTTTGTGGTTTACAATAACTTAGCATAATAATCATGATTATAATTGATAGCATATACTTAGACATTAACATTTTAGAAATCCCATACAATTTTGTAACACATATTAGTATTATTCACAAAAATATAACCTAAAGAAGACTGAACATCATTTTTGCAATCCCATGTACTTAAACATGTCAAATAATCCTGTTTACTTCCTTTCTGGATGTTTTCAGGGGCCCTCTCATCTATCCAAAATATCAGGCATTAGGAAAGACAATTTTGAAACTGAAGTTTGATTTTGAAATTCCAGAGCACCATAAATTATTTATTTTGCCAAAATGACTCAGAAATTTAAAAAAAAAAAAAAACCTTTTATAACCTTTTACAAAACAAACACACACACACACACACACACATTCTACTGTTCTTACTGTTCTTATATACCTTGCATGTAAAACTGTTTTTTTTTTTTTTTTGAGACGAAGTCTTACTCTGTCGCCCAGGCCGGAGTGCAGTGGCGAGATCTCGGCTCACTGCAAGCTCCGCCTCCCGGGTTCATGCCATTCTCCTGCCTCAGCCTCCCGAGTAGCTGGGACTACAGTTGCCCGCCACCACGCCAGCTAATTTTTTGTATTTTTAGTACAGATGGGATTTCACCATGTTAGCCAGGATGGTCTCAATCTCCTGACCTCGTGATCTGCCCGTCTCGGCCTCCCAAAGTGCTGGGATTACAAGCATGAGCCACCATGCCTGGCCTCTAGTAGTCTTAATTGCATGTTATAATTTTAAAGTGCGAATTTTAAAGTAAAACTTGGTAAGTTATGTTCTCATAAGGTTTGACTGTTTCCAGCATAGCTAGAAGCATGGCCAACTCCACATGTCCCCAGGCCTTACCTAGCTGGAAAGCAGGCAGGTTAAACAATTTTCAAAAGCCAAAGAAGCAGCTTATGACCTTCAAGCATTTAGCAAACCCAATATTTGAACATAATTTGGGCCACTTGTTTACGTTTTGAAGACCTTTGTATTTTACTGATAGTCTTTAAAACTGTCTTTATTACCCAAAGATTACTCAAGTCACATGAACTAAATAAAAGGCATTACGTTTTTCACTTTTCCAACAAAATATTTGACTTAAGCTTTTATTATTAAACCAATTAATTTAAAACTTTACAGGGGAGATAAACCATGAATTTTCCTTTATATTTAACCAGTTTGCACAGAGAGAGAGAGAAGCCAGAGACTGACTAGTAAGAAACTCTTACCCTTTCGCTGGCTTGCCAGGTTTCTGGGTTCTCTCTCGCTGAGTGGTCCTAGCGACCCTGCTTGACCATATGCAAACAAACACATGGCCATGAGTTAAGAATATTCACAAATAGTTTACAAATTTTGGAGACATTAGGCAGAGAGAGAGAAATATGACTTAAATTCTATTTACGATAGTATACTCAAGACACTTAAATTATCAGGAAGCCTAAAATCCAAAAAGTTAGTTTAAAGATAGAAAGCTGATGTGCTCCATTAATTCCTGTGGGCCCGACAAAGGTAGCTTTGGAATTCCAGATGAATGGAATGAATGATGACTTACTAGAAATACACGGGAAACAAAATAACTATTCACAGAACCAAATAAAAGCCTTGCACTAGGAACTAAAAAAAAAAAAAAAAAAAAAAAATCATAGTTTTATACATATGGATACACAAGCAAAGCCAGAGGAGAATAAACAGCAAGTGAATGAAAACTAGAAGCCAAAAACAAACAAACAGAAAACCAACCCTAAATTTTCCTACTCAATTTACCCTGGAGGCTACAGTGTTACCTAGGACCCCCCAAAAACCCACATAATGAATATTTTAATCCTGACACATAATTCAGTATCCTTAAGTTCACCAATATTTTCATACAGCCTGCGCAATTAAGAAATTCACTTTAGACACATGGCCAATAAGTACTACAGCACTATCCATGCAAAACAGTAAACATAGTGTGAAGCAACACAAGCATGTATGTGAGATTTGGCTTTGCACTAAACCCAGCTTCATGCTTAACTGTATTAAAAAAAGAATTGCCAGGCCGGGCACGGTGGCTCATGCCTGTAATCCTAGCACTTTGGGAGACCGAGGCAGGTAGATCACGAGGTCAGGAGATGGAGACCATGCTGGTTAACATGGTGAAACCCCATCTCTACTAAAAATACAAAAATTAACCAGGTGTGGTGGCACATGCCTATAGTCCCAGCTACTCAGGAGGCTGAGGCAGGAGAATGGCATGAACCTGGGAGGCGGAGCTTGCAGTGAGCCGAGATCATGCCACTGCACTCCAGCCCGGGCAACGGAGCGAGACTCCATCTCAAAAAAAAAAAAGAATTGCCAAACTTCTGATGCATTTTTTACAATACTTCTTGTTTTACTGTCGATGAAAAGAGTCAAACTCTGTAAAATATTTTAAGAGATTTATTCTGAGCCAAATATGAGTAGCCATGGCCCGTGACCCAGCCCTCAGGAGGTCCTGAGAACATGTGCCCAAGGTGCTTGGGGTGCAGCTTGGTTTTACAGATTTTAGGGAGGCATGAGACATCAATCAAATACGATTAAGGAATACATGAATACGTTGGTTTGTTTCAGAAAGGCAGGACAACTTGAAAACTGTGGGGATGGGGAGCAGTGTTCCAGGCTATAGGTAAATGTAAACATTTTCTGGTTGACAATTGATTGAGTCTTTTTCTAAGGACCTGGGATCAATAGAAAGGAAATGTTCATAAAAGATGTGAAAAACCAAGGTTCTTTCAAAGTCTCATAGTGGCTGCCCTTAGAAACAATAGATGACAAATGTTTCCTATTCAGACCCTTTAAAAGGTGCTAGACTCTGCCAGTTTTGGTAGACAACATATAACAGTAAGTGTACATACAAATAAACACATCTAGATGTGTATACACACACATAAATGAAAATCCAGTAGCTTGGAACCTTAGCCAAGAGATAGCAATACAAGCTTACTGGTTTTACTTTGCTCCAATAGATAAGCCAATGAAGGCTGTGAACCAAAATTTCGGGTAAAGCGGTCTCTATGGCAGTTTGCTTTTTAAAGGCCAGACCTCCCCAGACTCCAAAGAGTCCTGGAGCCAAACAGCACCAAAGGAGGGCATCACACATTAACCAGGCTTCCTGCTTAGAACAGCAGCACAAGTGGGATCCATGCAATGCCATCCCACTTTCCCAGTAGACAGTAAACTCCAGATTCTAAACAATTTGGGGGCCAAGCAGCATTGCAACTGCAAGAGAAAATTCTAAGGAGGGCTTTAGTACTAGACCTCAGAACCTCTGCCAAGAGCATCCCCTTTGAGGAGGTTGAGGTCTGCAGGATCCCCCAGAGCATCCTCCTGTGGGCTCCAATCTTAGAGTGTCAGATGTCTCTGACCTTAGGTGGGCACTGGTACCACTCTACATGTGTTCCCTCCAGAGCCTGCTATGAGCTTTCCTTTGGTACCTGGGTGTAATCCCTGACTTTTAGCATCCTTATAATTTGATAAGGCCACACCTTCCCATGCTTCCTGTTCTGTTAGAAACAAATTTTTGGTGCCGCAAAGTGAACCCAGCACTCAGGCAAAAGTTTTCTCAGCAAGGCAATTTACTTCTGTAGAAAGGCACTTCTTGCATGCAAGGCAGAGGCAAGGGGGAGCGTACAAAACAAAGGAGAACAGGAGTTTCTTTTCCCTAACGCAGACCCTGTTCCTGTGTCTTCCCCCTGTGGGCTGGGGTCGGACCGCACAATCTAGGCTAATTCCGATTGGGTACTGTTGACATCATCAAAGGAGGCGAGGTGGGCCTTTGACAGGAAGGACAGGTACATCTTGGGGTGCATCTTGGGGTGTTTGGGCACAACAGAGAGAGGGAGGGCTGATAGATGAATGGGTACGATTACCTTTTAGAATAGAACAAAGAACCAGGAACAGAAACTCTTTGAAGAGGAACTATTAGTTCTTAACAACAATTTCCTCCTCTGAATTTATACATTTCCCTCTTTAAACTTATCTAACATGGCTTGGATTTGTTGATCTTTCAAGGGAAATAATTTATTACTATAGGATTTGGAAGAACTAGAGAAGGTTCGGTTAATAGCTGTCTCTGTAAGTCTTTGGACTAGTCCACGAATGCAGGGTATGATGCAGCATCCAACAACCATAAGCACAGCTATTGCGATTGCGAGAGAGGTAACAATAGAGGCCATGAGTCCTTTCCATTTACCAAACCAAGTTCCTAACCATCCTGTGAAAGGGTCACTTATCCCAGAATTTGTGGCTAATTCATCTGATAGGGAGGTAAGACCTTGTAAAGCTTTTGTAATTGTTCCATCAGGGGCTGTATTGTTGGGAATGTAGGTGCAGCATTGGGTTCCTATCATAACACAAACTCCACCTTTTTCTGCTAACATCATATCTAAGACCATCCTGTTTTCCCAAGCCATTTGGCTAGTAGGCCCTAATTGTTCAGCTATTCCTTTGATAGCGTCCCTAGTGTAATTAATAAATCGCTGCTGGTTATAATAGATGTAATTTATCCAAGCTACATTTTTATTAATAGCTACCATTGGAAGTAATGATTCAAATCCTGCAGCTATTTGGTTTCGGGCTTTGAATCTATCAGGTACCCCCCGTGGGACTCCAATTGCATCTATATAGACACGAGAGTCAAAAGATCCCTGAGGGGCCCCTCTTGGTTTACGGTGTTGTGGTTTCTCTTTTTCTCGTTTTTGAAATGCCAGGGTGAAAGGGATGGCCAATTGAATTAGAGCACAAGTGCCACCCCAGTTACTTGGCAGGGTGGTCAGTAGGGGTCCACCACAATACCACCATACATCAGCTCGGGGATGAATAAGGGGAGACTGATTGGTAAGCTCTTGGAAAGACTTAACCTCACTGCATCCCTTTAGGTCCCCAAGAAACTCCAAATTTTTTCCCCGTCGTGAGAGACAGGAAGTAAAATTGGCATCTGGAGATGGAGGCTGGATCGCCCTCGGGAGCGGACCCTCATTGTGTGGAATTTCAGGGAATAGCACAGACAGAACTCGACAGAATTTGCTATTCCAGGCTGTGGGGTGTTGGAAAAGAGCCACCATGCAGCCCATGCCTGGTTTGTCGGAAGACCATCCAACTGGAAAGGGGACAACTTGGGCCTCTGGCCTGCCTTGCGCACAAGCATAACAGTCGCTTTTGTTTAGAGTGCGAACGGAATATTCAATCCATTCCATCCAGGCATTTGCATCTTTGTATCCTCTTTCAATTGTCAGTGTTTGTTTTAAATTTTTCACCTCTACAATAGCTACTTTGGTTTTGTCATTAGGTGGAGAAGAGAAAGTGGTCTGGTCAGCAGGTATAGAAGAGTATAGAAGTGGAGATGTGGGGGACGGAGATGTAATGAGGTGCAACTCGAAGAATCCTATGGGGTCTTTCCCTGTTACATCTGCTCCCATCCCATAGAAGCGGTTTAGGGTGGGGGAGGAATCTTGGAGAGTTGGGATGGTGATGGAAATTTGCACCGGGTTACATTGGTTATATTGACAATTGGGAGGGGCACTTCCTTTAGTAAAATGGATATAGGGCCTTAGAACCGCTAGCGAGAAATCCGTTGAGGGGACCCAATCTTGGCGTTGAGTGACCCAAATGACTTCGTCCCAAGTTGAACAAAACGGAAACCTAGACAAGCTAGAAGCATCTGCTTTAGAGGGGCAGAGATATTTATCCGCTGCTGTAAGCTGTCTCTGGCTTTGGAGATCCCCACAAGGCATAACTAAACAAGCATCAAAGGTAATCGTCTGGGGTGAGTCTGATCTAGTTACATTAATAATGAGGTGGCTAGCTAGAGAACAAGGAAAGAAGAAGGAGTAACAGAATAGATGAAAGAGAATTAAACTTTCCTTGGCTTTAGTTTGGTAGGATTTTCCCCTGGGACCATGGCCCATGACCCTGGAGAGGGCGACGCTTTCTTGACTCGGCTGTGATGGGTCCATCCTTTCTTGGTGGTTCGCACTGCAGTTTCAGTTGTTAGGAGCACTAGATATGGTCCCTCCCAGGACAGTTCAAGTTGCTCTTCTTCCCAGCTCTTATTGAGGACGTAGTCTCCGGGCCGGTGCTGATCAACTGGAAATTCAAGAGGCCGGGTTTGCGCTAAGAGACCTTTAGTCCTGAGGGAAGATAAAGTAGAAGATAGACCAAGTATGGAATTCCTACGGAATTGATCTTTGGTCTCAAAAGTGGGAATGTCACTAGTGGAACTTAAGTATGGTAACCCACAGAGCATTTCATAAGGGGATAGGCCAATGTCTGTCCGAGGGGCAGTTCGGATCCTGAGTAGAAGGACGGAGAGACACTTAGTCCAGGGTAATGGAGTTTCTAAAATTAACTTAGATGATTTTTTAGAGTCTGATTCATCCTTTCTACTCTTCCTGATGAGGATGGATGCCAGGGGGCATGATACTCCCATTTGATTCCTAAAGCTTGAGTAAGCGCTTTAATGATATTTGCAGTAAAGTGAGTCCCATTGTCTGAGTCCATGTTTTCTACTGGCCTGAACTGAGGTATTATGTTCTCTAGTAATATTTTAACCACATTATTAGCTGTTGCACTGGGGAAGGGAATGGCTTCAACCCAATGAGTGAGGTGGTCTAATATTACTGTTAGGTATTTAAGGCAACCTAGTGGGGGCATTTCAGTATAGTCAACTTGAATGCTTTGAAATGGCCTTAATCCTGAGCTTCTGCCCCCAAAAGGTTGTTTCCTTGGGGCTGGTTTGTTTTCTTACATGTTAGGCAGCTGGCCACAACTTGTTTTGCAAAGGTGTAAATTGCATCCATAGACTCTGAGAACTGCATCACACATAGCTTGAGGTCCCCAGTAAGTCCCTTGGTGTAGTTGGGACAGGATTTCTCTCATAAGTGGTTTGGAAAGCATTTCCCTTGGGTCTGGAAAAACCCACTTCCCTTCTGAGTTTTCCTTAGCCCCTAGTTTCTCTAACTTCTCCTTTTCGGTGAGAAAAAAGATAGGATTGCAACTGGGGGAAAGAGACAGGGAGTCAGGTGGAAGATAGGCGCTTTTTGAGAGATGGCAGATTGTTTTGAATTTGATCCGCAAGGTTATTCCCTTGGCTTTCAAAGGCAGAACTTTTCAGTGCCCTGGGACATGCACAGTAGCTATTTCTTCTGGTCATTGTAAGCTCTTTAAAACTTGAGTGATTAACTATTTGTGGACAAAGTCCTGACCTTTGCTGTTAATTAGGCCCTGCCCAGTCCAAATTTTTCCAAAGGTGTGTACTACCCCAAAGGCATACTTGGAGTCGGTATAGATGATACCTTCCTGCTTTTGTAAATATTTTAGAGCCCGATTAACATGAACAATTCACAAGTCCGAGCAGACCAATTATTTGGCAGTCTTCCAGATTCTATTTCAGCAAGAACTTCTCCATCTATGACAGACTATCCATTCTGTCTTTTTCCTTCAACCACCCGGGACGCACCATCTATAAAAAGATGACGTCCTGTTTTAAAAGATTTCTCTTAAATCAGGTCTAACCTTAGAATGGTAATCAATGAGATCTAGGCAGCCACATTCAGGATCTTTGTGGTTCGGATTCCCAGTTAGGAAAGCAGCAGGGTTAAAGGCACTGTCAGTGGTGACAGTGAGGTCATCTTTTTCTAATAGAATGGCTTCATATTTTAGAATTCTTGAGTCAGTAAGCCATCTACCTGCCTTTTGGTTTAATATTGTTGTAACTTGATGAGGTGTGCTAACAATTAATTTACCCCCAAAGGTTAGCTTTTTACTTTCCTCAGTCAACAAAGCAGTGGCTGCTATAGATTGAATACATCCGGGCCATCCACAGGTTACTGGGTCTAGAATTTTTGATAAAAAGGCCATGGGCTGCAGGTGGCCCCCATGTTCTTGGGTGAGCACCCCTAAAGCTAATCCCTGATTTACACTGACAAAGAGGTTGAAATGGTTGTTCGAGGGAAGGCAAAGTTAAAACAGGGGCAGTTTTGAGTAAGTGTTTTAATGCTTTAAAATCATTGACTTCCTCTGGGGCCCAAATGAGGGTCAGGTTTTTCTTGGGTAAGCTTGGAGTACAGAGACTTGACTTTTAGAGCATAGGAATCAATCCGCAAGTGGCCATATCCAACTAGCCCTAAACATTTTCTAAGCTCTTGTTTTGTACTAGGCAGGGGTGAGGACACAATTCCTTTGACTCTTTCAGGTCTTATTTTTCTCCTGCCCACACTTATCAGGTACCCTAAGTACTTGACTTCTGACTCCACAAATCGGAGCTTCCCCTT
The DNA here is from genome assembly GCF_003255815.1 of Theropithecus gelada. Lineage (NCBI taxonomy): Eukaryota > Metazoa > Chordata > Mammalia > Primates > Cercopithecidae > Theropithecus > Theropithecus gelada. Next base: position 94,049,622 of record NC_037675.1, read on the forward strand.
TGATACCCGTAATCCCTTCCCTTGCAGGTGATTGAGGAGACTGATGGAGAAATCAGATACTTGTTCCATGACTTTCCCAGACACAAGTATGTCATCTGTATATTGGAGCATGCATATAGACTCTGGACAGATATTTTCCCTAAAACTTGTTCAAGAATTTGGCCAAACAGGTTAGGAGAGCCTGTAAATCCTCGGGGCAGGACCATCCAGCAGTGTTGTTGTTTCTGCCCTGAATGAGGATCTTCCCATTCGAAAGCGAATATGTCTCGGCTGTCTTCAGCTAAGGGACATGCCCAAAAGGCATCCTTTAAATCTATTACTGTACACCAGGTCACATGGAATCTTGCTGAGGATAGTGTATGGATTGGGGGCAACAAGGTGAGTGGTTTGGACTATTTGGTTAATGGCCCGGAGGTCTTGTACTAGTGAATATGATCCATCAGATTTCTTTACAGATACTATAGGGGTATTATATGGAGACGTACAGGGTTCAAATAACTTATCCTAAATAAGAGCTTCAGTCACAGTTTTCAAGCCTATCCTACCTTCTAGAAGAATTGGATGTTGCCTTCTCCTTACTATTTCCCCAGGAGTTTTCAACTTCATATGAATGGGGGGAGATTCATAGTTTCCCTCTGTTCCCTTCTTTTGACCACACATTGGGATGAATGTAACTTTCTGCTGCGACGGTGAGCAGGTTTAATGAAGTGACAAATCCTTCAGGGCAGGCATGCAAGCCTGTGTCTAGTTTTAACACTGGTCTCTTTCTAACAGGTTTGTTCCTGCTTCAGGGATTAGCAGGAATTTAATACTAGCTGATCGATTTTTGTGTTTAACTTCTGTTTCTTCTAAAACTTTGGCTTTAAATCCTTCCCCTTTTGTCCCTGAGACAAGAAGTTCCTCTAATATAAAATTAGAGGGCTGATAGCAAACAGAGGAGCTAGCAGCCCCTGAATCTATTAGAAAAGTAATAAGCTCATGTTTGTGTCCTACCCCTAAATTTATCAAGGGCTCTTATTGTGACTCGAGATAGAAAAGACAGAGCCCCTAACTTCCCTATTCCTCCTCAAATGCCATGAGCAGAACAATTTCTTTTTCCTTCCCCTACTCGGGGCATTCTCTTTTGAAGTGGCCTTCTTTTCCACATAAAGCACCTATCCTGTCCTCCCTCTCCCTCTGTCCTAGGATTCTTTGACCTTCCTCCCCGATACTCTTTAGAGGGCCTGGTAGCTGAGGGTCTGGGTCCCGTAGTTGGAGGCTTGGGTCTGTTGGAAGGTGGATAGCATAAGTTTCGCTTTTTGTTTTTGCTTTTCTTCATCTCTCCTCACATATACTTTTTGGGCTTCTCCTAGGGATTCCTCTGTGGACTGGTTTTTCGTTTTCTAGTTTCTGCAACTTCTTCGCTATGTCTGGCCAGCTATTTGTGACAAAATGTAGCTTTAATATTCCTTACCCAAGAGGGTCTTCTGGATCTAAATCTGCATATTTCCTTATCTGTTCCCTTAGCCTTTCTAGAACTTTCATGGGCCCTTCATCTTTTTCCTGTTGTATGTCAAATGTTCGGGAAAGATTCTGAGCCTGGGGCACTGACTCCTGAATTCCTTTAATTATCATTTCCCTAAGATCTTTCATGTTTTCCCAGTGGACTGCATTATTTTCCCACTGAGGATCTTGGGCTGGGAATTTCTGGTCTGCTGCAGGAACGTTTTGGCCAGGAGAATATTCACATTCCCAAATTGTCATAGCAGCCCTGCAAATCATCCCCCTTTCTTCCCCTGAGAAGAGGACACCCAGGATGGACATTAATTTGGCCCAGGTATATAACTGGGGGCCTAGGAATTGATCTGCTACCCCGTATGGGTCATCTAGCAGTGGCTTAAGTTCTTTCTTTAAACCTTGAACCTCTGAACTAGTCAAAGGAGCATTTACAAAGCCAACAGCTCCTCCTCCCTGGGGCGCCTCTCTCAAAGGGAAGTGAGTCGGAGCTGATTCCTTAGAGGTAGAGGGGAAAGGAGAATTTTGAATATCCTTCTTACATGGTAGTCCCTTTAGGGAAGGATACTTAGGGTCACAAGGAACAGACTCGTCGGGTGGCGGTAATTCCCAAGAGTCAGAGTATAAGGGGGAGGAATAATAGGAGTAGCAGAAGGATCTGGGACCGAGTCCAGGGTGGCAGCAGCTGCCTGTGAAGGGGGCAGGTCAAGTGGGGGGGAATTAAATGGGGAAAGGCGGTTTAGAGGGTTCCAGGCATTGGGATCCCTCTGCCTAGGGGTTGGTTTTACTATGCCTACTTTGGGGAGTGTGAAATCTGATCCTTCCCCTGCATTCTTTAGGGGAAAGAGGAGAACAGGTTGTTTTCTCCAGCAGAGAGCATAGTCTCTTTCTTCCTGTGAGACCAGACTTTTGTCATTCACATACTGAATTAAAAGTTAACAGACCCAATCCTCATCTGATCCATATTTTGGCAAGAAGACAGTTTGAGGATGGGTTCCTTGGCCCAAATGAAACAACAATATTTTATCATCTGTTGCTTTTTCTTGTGCCTAGTTCTCTCATTCTCCTTCTAATATTTTAGCATGAGACCTAAAGAACTATCAGAGGGGATCTGACTATCCCCGTCCTTACCTTTTCCTGTTGTACTAGGAGTGTTTCCCATCTTGGAGGTCTTGGATGCCCCCTTGAGTGTGTGTGTGGCCCAATCTCTTACTAGAGATCTCTTGCCTTCCCTTTTCTCTAGAGGCTCAACCCCCATTAATGGAGGTTTCTTGCACTCCTTTCCATTTGCCTCATCCTATCTGGCCACTTCCCTCATGGGAAATTAGGTCCCTCTTAGCATTGGCATGCTGGCATAAGCCCCACAGCAGGATCTGTCCTAAGCCATATGAAGATAAGGTGACCACAGAACCACAGATAGGACCCACTCACCCCAGACAGCAGTAATGCCTATCACCATTCACACAAGCAGCACCGCAAGCAGTAGTGCCTGTGATCATTCACGTGCTTTCAACCTCCGAGATATTCCAACCACCAAGGAAATACTTCACCGCCCCCACGGCTTTTCTTACTTTGGTCTTGTGTGCAAACTTACCTGGTCGCCACAGTATTTGTAGGCAAGCCTTTCCTTCCCGCGTTGCCGAGAGTCCGGGTTTATTCGTCACAGCAGGTGGGGTCCCGATCTCTAGCCCCTGAGGCCACCTCAGTGAGGCAGTGGGATGCGTCTCCCCCTGGGAGATGACCAGAGACCCCTTCCCCAGAGGAGAATGGGAATCCTGGGCAAGGCGCCAGATTGTTAGAAACAAATTGTCAGTGCTGCGAAGTGAACCCAGCATTCAGGCAGAAGTTTTCTCAGCAAGGCAATTTACTTCTATAGAAGGTCACTTCCTGCATGCAAAGCAGAGGCAAGGGAGAGTGTGCAAAACAAAGGAGACCAGGAGTTTTTATCCCTGAAGCAGACCCTGTTCCTGTGTCCTCCCACTGTGGGCTGGGGTCGGACCACACAATCTAGGCTAATTCTGATTGGCTACTGTTGACATCATCAAAGGAGGCGAGGGTAGGCGTTTGACAGGGAGGACAGGTACAGTATATCTTGGGTGTGTTTGGGCACCTCAGAGATAGGGAGGGTTGATAGATGAATGGGTAAGATTACCTTTTAGAATAGAACAAAGAACCAAGAACCAAAACCCTTTGAAGAGGAACTATTTGTTCTTAACAACAGCAGCACAAGTGGGATCCATGCAGCGCCATCCCACTTTCCCAGTAGACAGTAAACTCCAGATTCTAAACAATTTGGGGGCCAAGCAGCATTGCAACTGCAAGAGAAAATTCTAAGGAGGGCTTAGTATTAGACCTCAGAACCTCTGCCAAGAGCATCCCCTTTGGGGAGGTTGAGGTCTGCAGGATCCCCCAGAGCATCCTCCCGTGGGCTCCAATCTTAGAGTGTCAGACGTCTCTGACCTTAGGTGGGCACTGGTACCACTCTACATGTGTTCCCTCCAGAGCCTGCTATGAGCTTTCCTTTGGTACCTGGGTGTAATCCCTGACTTTTAGCATCCTTGTGATTTGATAAGGCCACGCTTTCCCATGCTTCCTGTTCTGTGAATTTTAATGACAGGAACTGGAGGCTGGGTGGGTTTCTTTTGCCCTTAGCCAGTTGAATAGGAGAAGGGAAGAATTTAGCATAAGAAAAGAAAGTTTAAGTCCTGAAACATGCGAGTTTGCTCTGAGCTGTGCCACACGTAGGGATCAGGGACCACACTCAGAAAAGTTTTTTAAAAAAAGAATCCTTTCCCATTCTGGACAGGCAATTATTCCCATTCATTCCTAGGCCTTCAGGCAATACTGGGGAGTGACCCCAGCCAATTACCCTCGATTTCCAAGGAGCTACTGGGAAACAGCCACTGAAAGACTGAAAAAGAAAGAGAGGGGAAGAAAAATGAAAAGACCCTGGTCCCTTAAGTGAACCGGGCGGTGACATTTAGGCTTCTCCACATGGAAACCCCTTTGTTTCACTGGCCACGGCCAGAAACCTGCAGTTGCTTTTGTGTTTAGGCGCTGCCTGCCAAGGATCCTGAGTTGGAAAGAAAAAGACAGAGAGTGAGAGAGACAGACGGGGAGGGGGGGGGGGGGGGGAGAGAGAGAGAGAGAGTGATTGATTCTCCTCTATGGAGCAGAAAGGAAAAGGAGAAAGGAGAAAAAGAAATCCCAAACTTTGGTCTTACCTCTTCCTCCCCACCTGCTCGCTAAAATATGTCACCAGTGGAGGGTGTCCAGGTTCTTGGCGCCTTGAACAAAGAATTGGACAAAACGCATGAACAAAACAAGGAAGGAATGAAGGAGTTCCCCGAAAATGAAAGTACACTCCACAGTGTGGGAGCGGGCCCAAGCATAGGGCCTCAAGGGCACTGTTATGGAATTTGGGGGAGTTTAAATACCCTCTAGAGGATTCCATTGGTTACTTGGGGTACACCCTATGTAAATGAAGAGGATGAAGTAAAGTTACAAAATCATTTACTTGGCCTGAGCCCTATGGAGAGGATATTTCCTGTCGTAGCTGAAGTGAGAACTGGCCTTATCTTCCCTGCCTCGAGACCCTATTTTCCTGCCCCAGTAATAGTTGATGCTAACAGCTGCTGCCTCTTAAGGGCACACCAGGTACCTGGCACTGTGCTAAGGGCTTTTATAGCCATTCTCTTTTTAAATTTTGCAAACAATTTCAGATGGTAAATGCTCTCGTTATCCCCATTCTACAGATGAGAAAACTGAGACTGAGAGAAGTCACTTGCCCAGCTGGTAAACGGCAAGGCAGGGTTTCAAACCAGACACATCTCCAAAGTCCACACTGTCTGCTCCAGAGGCCTCACTGTGTGCATCCTGCAATAATTCTGATGCCTGTAGGCCCACAAGGCAAAACATCTGAGGCCTCCTGGCCCTTGGTACCAGCCTGACATGTTAGGGTCTCAGAGAGGCGGGTTCCAAGCTCCTAGCCATAGTGGAAGAAGCTTTACAGTGTTTGGCACATGTTAGGTGCTGTGAATAAACGAATGATGACATAATTGCAAAGCCCAGAACTTGAGCTTATTATTTAATTTCTCTGAGCCTCAACTTGCTCTTCTGTTAAATAGGAATGATAATATCGTTATGTTGGTGTTGAAGGAGAGAATAAGAAGCACATGTAAAGAGACAGCACCGACCCAGCGCAGTGGATCACACCTGTAATCCCAGCACTTTGGGAGGCTGAGGCGGGTGGATCACTTGAGGTCAGTTCTCAAGACCAGCCTGGGCAACTTGGTAAAACCCCATCTCTACTAAAAATGGAAAAATTAGCCGGATGTGATGGCACTTGCCTGTAATCCCAGCTACTCAGGAGGCTGAGGTAGGAGAATGGCTTGAACCCAGGAGGCAGAGGTTGCAGTGAATTGAGACTGTGCCACTGCACTCCAGCCTGAGTGACAAAGCATGACCCTGTCTAAAAAAGAAACAGCACCCAGCCCCCAAAAGAAACAGCACCCTGTCCCACACCCAGTCAGTGCCCTTGTTCTACTTCCATGAATTGGGCCATAGCGGTTTGCTGGAGCAGTGACTTCATCTATGTCCAGGGAGCTCTGGAGCCACGGTCACCAAGCTCACTTCTGTCACCTCTCAGCCTTTCCTCCATGTTCCAGAAAAGCAGGTGCCCCTGGGCCTACCCTCAAACTCCCAGGGTACCCTTAAGGAGGCCACAGGGCACAGAGCCTGCCATCACCGTATTTTGGGGGACATCAGCTCCAAGGCCTGAGTTTGTGAGTAGCTCAGAAGTGAGATGCTGTGGGAGGGAGAGCCCCAGGCTGGGAGTTCGAGACCCATCACTCAGAAGCTTGTGACCTGGGCAAGTCACCTGACCTCTCGTGGCCCCAGTTGTCTCCCCCATCAAGAGGATGTTAGCCAAGATGGAACATCAAAGTTCTAGACCTCTGTGGTTGCGCAATTCTAAAATCCTGCCCTACAGACTCCTCCAGAGCCTAACTCCTGGAGGTCGCAGGTGATGTCGCAGAGGCATATCATATGCCTTGTGTCACCTCCAGGACATGGCACAGAGGGGTGTTGCAGTGGATACTTGTCAGTCCTGGCATTTAATTAGACATGTGTCCCCAGCATCATGCTGAACCACAGGCCTGGTCCTGAGCAAGCCTACCCAGGCCCCTTCCCCTTCCCAGAGCCTCTTGGGGCCCAGGGGCTGGGCTGGGAGTCTGCTCCTGGAGCTCATTCCCCATGGCAGCATGGCAGCCCCCAGAGGGCCAAGCTGCACAGTGAAGATTCCCCAGAGCAGGACACCCCCGTCCCTCTCAATCCAGGAAGCACATTCTGTGCTCTGTCTGCGGCCTCTGCCCCCAGACATAAAAAAGGAGACAGGTTCTGCTTCAAGGTGCTCACGCCAAAGTAATGCAAAGCCTAAGCGGACTGGCGTAAGGGCTCTAGAGGGTTTCCAGACCTGGCTGGGTCCCACAGTCACCGAAGAGCGGGTTAAAAATACAGACTCCTCCCAGGAGATCCTGATTCAGTGGGTCTGGGGTGGGACACAGGAATCTGCATTTTTTGGGGGGGTGGGGGGTTGAAGTCTCACTCTGTCACCAGGCTGGAGTGCAGTGGCATGATCTGGGCTCACTGCTTCCTCCACCTCACGAGTTCAAGCGATTCTCCTGCCTCAGCCTCCCGGGTAGCTGAGATTACAGGCACACACCACTACCCCCAGCTAATTTTTTTTGTATTTTTAGTAGACAAAGGGTTTCACCATGTTGGTCAGGCTGGTCTTGAACTCCTGACCTCAAATGTTCTGCCCATCTCAGCCTCCCAAAGTAGGAATCTGCATGCATGTATTTATTTATTTATTTATTTATTTATTTTGAGACAGAGTCCCGCTCTGTTGCCCAGGCTGGAGTAAAGTGGCCAGATCTCAGCTCACTGCAAGCTCCACCTCCCAGGTTTACACCATTCTCTTGCCTCAGCCTCCCGAGTAGCTGGGACTACAAGTGCCTGCCACCTCGCCCGGCTAGTTTTTTTTTTTTTTTTGTATTTTTTAGTAGAGTCGGGGTTTCACCGTGTTAGCTAGGATGGTCTCGATCTCCTGACCTCATGATCCGCCCGTCTCGGCCTCCCAAAGTGCTGGGATTACAGGCTTGAGCCATGGCGCCCGGCCGGAATCTGCTTTTATAATGAGCCTATCTCAGACCAGGGTTTGAGAACTGCTTTCAGGTGAATGATACCAATTGCTTAGCTGGAAGTCTCCTAGGGGCAGACTTTGGGACGGGATTCATATGAAAGGGGTGTTTCAGGACTGCCCTGGAGGAGAAAGCAGGAGGGAGTAGGGGAGCAGGACTGGGAGTGGGAAAAGCCCAGTGAGGGTGTGACTGCAGGGTGACCCCAACCTCAACCTGGCCCTGTGGGCGACTCTGGAGCATAAAGGAAACCTGGGGCCACTTCTAGGCATGTGTGAGGCTCCAGCACCAGGACAATCCCTGATGGTCCTAAGGGCCAGCACTTAAGGCAAACCCCACTGAGGCTAGGGGATGGGTGTGTAGAGCTGGTAAAGCCATCAGGGTGGGTGGGGTGTCAGCAGTGATTTCGTGACTGGCTGCTGCTGATGGGGCATCTGTCCTGAGTGAGCCTTTGTGCTGTGACTGCCCACAGAGCTCCCTCTAACCGCTACAGCAATAACACCTTTAGGGATTACCACTTCAGTGACTCCAGCCCCCAGGGCTGTGCTGAGGATCAGACTCCATGATCCTTGGAAGGGGTTTAGCAGAGCACCTGGTGTGAAATAAGGGCTCAAAAAACAATCAAGCATGTTCTTATTGCTGTTGCAGATAAAGAAACTGAGGCTGGGGATGTGACCTGCCTTGGTGTCACAGCCAAGTGCTGAGCCGATTTGAACCCAAGTGTGTGTGACCCGCAAGCCCCAGCTGCTTCTGCCCAGGAGATTGACTGCCAGGCCTGTGGCTGGGAGGATGCCTGTGCTGCTGCCTTCCAGCCACTCCCTCCACATATGGGAGACATGAGGCCCTCTTTATGGAAGAGTGATGTTGGGAGCCAGGCAAGGAAGGGCAGGAAGGGAACTTAAGGCAGAGGAGACAGCATTGGGCAAACGCCTGGCAGTGGGAAAGCTATGGGCAGCCTCAGGAGTGGCTTCATGGGCAGAACCGCATCATGGGTGGGAGGTAAGATGCTTGGAAAGCCTTGAACGCTGTGCCTGGGGATTGCAGGCACTTCCTTCCGCAGGTGCTGTGAGCCTGTTGCTGATATCAGACTGCTCTTCAGCGAGCAACCTGGGCATAGCAGGTGGTGGGATTGAAGGAAGGGGAGAGCAGAGACCAGCAAGGGGCTGCTGCAGCCATGCTAGCCCTGTGTGGAGGTGACTGCCCCAGGCAATGCCTAGGGGAATCAGAGGGGTGAGGGCAGCCACTGAGGGTGGGAGCAGGGGGAGAGCTGGGGTTTCCATCCTTGATGACAGGAGGATGAACATGCTTGATGGTTTCCTGAGTATTTACTTGGTGCCAGGTGCTCTGCTCAGCACCTTGCAAGGATCATGGGGCCTGATCACCAGCACAGCCCTGGGCACTGCAGTCATTAGCCTCAAGAAGTGGGCGCCATTACCCAAAATGAGGAAGGAAGAGAGGAGCCTCTCAGGTCTGCCCCACCCTAGGATGTGCCCAGTGTTGTGACTAAGCTGCCACCCTCCTGTCCCAGAGGAGGAGATGGCAAGAGGAGGGGATGGCTGGCTGGGCATCCTTGCCCTAGGAGAAATCTCGTCACTGTGCCTGGGAAGCTCTGATCTATAGCCGGCCAGTCAGAAGCCCGCTGGTGGCCTGAGACGCAACTGCATCTGAGGTGGGGCAGTCTTGGGGGACGGAAGCCTTAAGTCTACAGAATCTAACTCTACATCCAGGTAATTAGTGTCAGAATTGAGCTGAATTGTTGTGTCCCCAGTTGGTGTCTGGAGAATTGGAGAATTGATTGCTAAGTGTGGAAAACACTTCAGAGGGGGTTATAAAATCAGTTTAGTGGGTCATGACTGGCTTTTTTCTTTTTACTGAAAAAGTAAACTGGACTAGAAACTATCAGAATCTCATGTAACTGGAATAAATGTCGTTTTGCTAAACTTTTGTTTTAGTGGTGTGTGGGTGTGTGGGTGTGTGTATGTGTGTGGGTGCACATATGCTGTGTCATGATGTCAAAGGTATTTCTCTCTGGTTACAAAGGTTTGGAAAGCACCAGCTAAAACAGAGACCTCCAGAGAGAGGCGCTGGCTCCCTGGGAGTACACAAGCTGACCTTCCAGAGTGTGGGGGAAATGTCAGAATTTATTCTAAAAATCTCTTTTTATTTTTGTGAGACGAATTTTCACTATTGTTGCCCAGGCTGGAGTGCAATGGTATGATCTCGGCTCACTGCAACCTCCACCTCCTGGGTTCAAGCTATTCTCCTGCCTCAGCCTCCCGCATAAGTGGGATTACACGCGCCTGCCACCACGCCCTCCTAATTTTTTTATGTATTTTTAGTAGAGATTGAGGTTTCACCATGTTGGCCAGGCTGGTCTCAAACTCCTGACCTTCAGGCTATCCACCCGCCTCGGCCTCCCAAAGTGCTGAGATTACAGGGTCATGAGCCACTGCACCCAGCCAGCTAAAAATCCCATTTTAAAAATTCCTATTATTGTGAATGCTTTTTAGTGGATTTCCTAGTTTATGAGGAAACACACACACATCAGGAAGGTTGCTTAATTTTTATATTTTTTTAGTAGCCCTGACCTTGGGGACCTGTGATTCCCACCGAAGGCTGCATGCACCAGGATCCCCTCAGGAGTTGTTTAAAAATGTGGATTATTGGCTGGGCATGGTGGCTTACACCTGTAATCCCAGCACTTTGAGAGGCCACATCACTGAAGGTCAGGAGTTCAAGACCAGCCTGGACAACATAGTGAAACCCCAGTCTCTACTAAAAATGCAAACATTAGCTGGGGGTGGTTGCAGGCACCTGTAATACCAGCTGCTTGGGAGGTTGAAGCAGGAGAACTGCTTGAACCCAGCACCTGTAATCCCAGCTGCTTGGGAGGTTGAAACAGGAGAATTGCTTGAACCCAGCACGCAGAGGTTGCGGTGAGCCGAGATCGCACCACTGCACTCCAGCCTGGTTGCCAGAAAGAGAGAGAAAAAAAAAATGGATTCTCAGCCTACCCCCAGACCCGATGCTAGGCACCCTTGGTTGGGAACCTTGGGAACCTAGCAATCTGCATTTCTAGCAGCTCCCTAGACGATTCTGATCCAGGCAGTCTGCAGAGTATAAATGGGTGTGGCGGCCCCAGTGGAGTCCCTCACAAGTGTCTAGTTCCCTTTTGGTCTTTTGTTGTCAGTGAGTGTTCAGGCGGTGGCCCCACCACCCCAGCACCCTGTCTGGAGGTTTTTCTTGGCATTTTCCAAGAACTAAGGACTCGGCATTTGGAGATAAATAAGCCGTGCATGGCAGCAATAGTTTCAAATGCCTGCCTTCCCCATCTTCACACCCTGCTAATGTTTACTGAGGCATGAAACTGGCTTGCCCTCCAGACCCCAAACTGGGCAATTTTTCCAGGCTCCACCTTTGTCACAGAGCAGGAGGGCACCATGAGGACACACTGAAGCTGAGGTTGGAGGACTGGAGTATTTAGTTACTGTCTTTTATTATAGAATTGGAAGGAACCAGCACAGGCTGTTCCAGAAGCTTGGACCATTTACTTCTCAGCCCATCATAGGCATTGATGGAGTGTAAATGGGAGCAAGCTTGGGAAAAGGGGATCAGTTTGGTAAATTCTGTCATTTCTCCAAATATATCTACCTATGGCCCAGCAGACTCACTCACATCTAGGAAGTTATTCAGCAGAAATACTAGCTTGAGGCCAGGTGTGGTGGCTCACACCTGTAATCCCAGCACTTCGGGAGGCTGAGGCAGGCAGATCACTTGAGGTTAGGAGTTTGAGACCAGCCTGGCCAACATAGAAAAAGCCCGTCTCTACTAAAAAAATACAAAAATTAGCCGGGCATTGGTGGCGCACACCTGTAGTCCCAGCTACTCAGGAGACTAGGCAGGAGAATTGCTTGAACCCAGGAGGCGGAGGTTGCAATGAGCCGAGATCACACCACTGCACTCCAGCCTGGGCAACAGAGTGAGAGTCCGTCTCAAAAAAGAAAAAAGGAATACTAGCTTGAGGGCAGAAAGATGATGTGCTCAATTTGTTCTGTGCAGCACAATTGGATCCAGTGGCAATTAGGAAATAATTTTTTGCTGAAAACAAGTAGTCTAGGGGTTACAAGCCTGAACCCTCCATTCAGATGCAGGCTTTGTCACTTACAAGCTGTAGGAGAGGGGCAAGCCACTTAGTCTGTCTGTGCCCCAGTCTTCGGAGCTGTGAGACAAGCATAAGGAAAGTGCCTGCTTCGTGGAGTTGGGAGGAGGATTTAAAGAGGTAATATATGTAAAGTGCTTAAAACTGCTCCTGGACACTCAGTAAACTCTGTAATGGTTAGCATTAATGAAAGAAAGAGAGAGAGAGAGAAAGACAGGAAGAGAGAGGGGGAGGGAGGGAGAGAGAGAAAGAAAGCAAGCTTAGATGACCATCAAAAGAAGAAAAATAGTGGCTGGGCACAGCGTCTCACACCTGTAATCCTAGCACTTTGGGAGGCCACCGTGTGGATCACCTGAAGTCAGGAGTTCGAGACCAGCTTGGCCAACGTGTTGAAAACCCATCTACACTAAAAATACAAAATTAGCTGGACGCAGTGGCACATGCCTACAATCCCAGCTACTCAGGAGGCTGAGGCAGGAGAATTGCTTGAACCTGGGAGGTAGAGGTTACAGTGAGCCAAGATCGTGCCATTGAACTCCAGCCTGGGCGACAGAGCGAGACTCCATCTCAAAAAAAAAAAAAATTAAATAAATGACGGTTATCCCACGGGATACTCTTCAGCAGAGAAAAAGAAAGACACCAGTATACATGTATGGACTTGCTCACTATATAGATCACTTTACTGTTCAGTAAAGAAAGCAAGCTGCAGAGCAATAGATGGAACATAGTGCCATTTTCATTTTTAAAATACGTGATGTGGGCCAGGTGTGGTGGCTCACGCCTGTAATCCGAGCACTTTGGGAGGCAGAGGCAGGAGGATCGCTTGAGGCAAGGAGTTCAAGACAGGTCTGGACAATATAGTGTGACCCTATCTCTACAAAACAATTAAAAATATATAAGAACTAGTAAAATAAATGGTGTGTGTACATGTGTGCTTGGGCACGCATATGTGTGCATTAAAGAAGGGCCAGCAAGGTTACTCTCCAGAGTGTAGACCAGCAGTCCCCAACCTTTTTGGCACCAGGGACCACTTCCGTAGAAGACAGTTTTTCCATGGGCCAGGGATGGGGTGGGGATGGTTTCGGGAAGATTCAAGCACATTACATTCATTGTGCACTTTATTTCTTTCACTATTACATTGAAATATATAATGAAATAATTGTGCAACTCACCATGATGTAGTACCAGTGGGAGCCTGAGCTCGTTCTCCTGCAACTAGATGGTCCCATTTGGAGGTGATGGGAGACAAAGACAGATCATCAGGCACTAGAGTCTCAGAAGGAGCACAAAACCTATACCCCTCACTCACATAGTTCACAGAAGGAGCACAAAACCTAGACCCCTCACTCACATAGTTCACAGTAGAGTTTGCGCTCCTATGAGAATCAAATGCTGCCGCTGATCTGGCAGGAGGTGGAGCTCAGGCAGTAATGCGAGGATGGGGAGCGGCTGTCAAGACAGATGCAGCTTTGCTCACTGGCCCGCTGCTCACCTCCTGCTGTGCAACTCAGTTCCTAACAGGCCATGGCCTGATACCAGTCTGTGGCCTGGGGGTTGGGGACCCCTGGGGTAGACAGCAGGATCCTCTGGAGAATGGAGGACCTGCACATTTTAAGCACTTTTGTATTGTATGACTTTGACTACAGTAAATCTGTTTTTCTTTTCTAATTAAAAAAAAAAAAAATCCAACATTTTAACAAATGTTACAATAGCACTTACATCACAGGATTGCTTCAAGGGTTAAGTAGGATAACAGGGAAAGCTCTTGGTGAGTGATTGATAAAGCTTAACAAGTGATAGTTCCTTTTCCTTAAAAAAAAAATGTAGTAGGTGATTTGTGACACTGATTGAAAGTTTTGCCCTGTAGATAATCAAATTTTATATTGGTATAGATTTTTAAATGTTTCAATGTTTCTGTCAGAAACTTACTACTGGCTGGGGGGTCTTGGGCGAGTCCCTTAACCTCCCTGAGCCACTGTGTCCCCTGTAAAACAGAGGTACTGATGCCTGCCCTCAGGGTGCCTGTGATTTAGTAAGAATATCACTTAAAGCCTCCAAAACACCTAGCCCCACACCTGACACATAGTAGATGCCCAGCAAACACCCACATCCTGTGTGTGCTTTCCTCTGGACGGAAGAGGCTGCCTCTGGGTGCAGTGGCGAATTGGATGGGATGTGGAGAAGCAGAGACGCATGAGACCCTTGAACCCCAGGTCATGGAGGAAGAAGAGTCCATGGTGTGGCCTTGAAGGATGTATAGAATCATAGATGTAGGTGGTGGGGATGAGGGACTGTTCCCTCTATGTGTAAACTCAGAGACGGGAAATGAGTGGGGAACACCCACTGGAGGAACTTGAGCGTGATCATTTGGGAGCCAGCAGGAGGCCCCTGAGTGTGGGGAAGGGACTGTGGAGAGCAGATGTTGGGGAGCAAGCCAGAAAGGCAGAGCAAGACCAGACCGGGGGAGACCTTGGATGCTGGGATTCGAGTCTGGGGTGTGACTGCAGCTGCAACTGCAGCAGACTGAGTAGAATGATGAGGTGGCAGGAGGCTGTCCTGGCAGTCACGGGGTGGGCACAGATGAGCAGAGCAGCCTCTGCTGGCCATTGTGATACTCACGGCAACGGAGGAACCATTGGAAACCCCACTGATAGGCCACCAGGTAACCGAAGTAAACTGAGGCAACTTGGGATGAATGTTGCTACCCTTCAGAATTCGAGCTGAGGTTAGTGGTGGCGGGGCAGGGCCTGAGATGGGAGTGCAGCACTGAGGGCCCATCCAGTCTGGCCATCAGAAGACCTCGGGTTGCAGCAGAATCACACAACAATGACAGAAGATGCCAACGTCAGCTGGCTGGTCCCCAGCCCATTTGACAGTGGAGAAGCCCAAGGCCACCCTCAAGACCTGAGAAAAGGTCCAGAACCTGTGCCACAGCCTGCCCTGTCCTCCTCTTCTGTAAACACAAGTGTCCCAGCGCCATGGAAGCGCTTCCCAAGAGGCCATGGGGGCACCTGGGAGGCCACAGAAGCTGACATCGCTGAGCAGAGGTGCCCCAGCAGGGCCAGCCCCATCCCAGGCCATCTCTGTTCTGCTATGCCTCCGGCTCAGCTCCTGAGTTTGGCTGGGTCCATTCAGCAAATGGCATTGGAGCCTCATGGAGAGTGCTAAGCACTGCGGGGCTTCGGAAACCCGGAAGGCAGCCCCCACCCGTTCCAGGAGCTCCCAGGGCTCCCAGCCTCATGTCGCCAGGAAGATGAGTTGCAGACAGCAAAGCCATGAAGACCCCGGGGAGGGGGTACCTCTGGCCGAGGCCGTGGCGGGAGGCTCAGCAAATGATGGACGATGGGATTTCAGTGGGCATCAGGATTTGGGGAGAAAGTGGACGAAGCATGAGCAAGGGAGAGTAGAACAGGTTGTGAAGAAAATAGTGGTGGCTGCCAGGTCTTGATAACCACGCTGGGCACCCTCTCATCCATTCCTGTCTTCACAGAGGAGGAAATGGCCTCAGAGAACAGGGCAGGTGGGATAATGAGGAAGGAGCGGGAGACATGGCTGGAAAGGGGGTCCCCAGGCCTTAAACACTAGGAAGAAACATAGAATTGGGACCACCCATCCTGGGGCCCTGGCAGTGCCACACTCCCCTTCCTGACCCTGTGAAACAGCCCTGGGCCAAAAGTCAGGAGCCCTGGGCTCAACACACAGTGTCTTCAACTACCATGTGGCCTGGCCATCCCTTTTCCTTTCCTGGCCCCTGTTTCCCATCAGTCCAAACTCCTTCTACAAGATCTCTGGAGGGAATCCTGAACAGTTCCCTATTGTGACCAAAGCCATGAGATGAACCTGCCTGACTGTGCGTTTGCAGGGAGATGCCTGACTGTGCGTTTGTCGGGGGCTGCCCGACTGTGCGTTTGCAGGGAGATGCCTGACTGTGCGTTCGTCGGGGGCTGCCTGACTGTGCGTTTGCTGGAAGATGCCTGACTGTGTTCGTCAGGGGCTGCCTGACTGTGCATTTGCTGGGAGATGCCTGACTGTGTGTTCGTCGTGTTCTTCCGGGACTGCCTGACTGCATGTTTGCAGGGAGATGCCTGACCGTGCGTTCATCGGGGGGGCTTCCTGACTCTGCGTTTGTTGGGAGATGCCTGACCGTGTGTTCGTCAGGGGCTGCCTGACTGTGCATTTGCTGGGAGATGCCTGACTGTGTGCTCGCTGCACATCTCAGTGTGCACCAGCAAAGTCAGAGGGCAGGAGGAGTGGGCCACTCACTTTACCCTAAAGAATGCCTTTAGAGGAGCTGGCCTGGGCTCAGCAGGCCAGGAAAACTAAGAAGAAGCAGTGACTCCGCCCCCCAACTCCTGAGGAGGGTCTCCACCTCTCTGGGTCCCTGGTGCTGGCTCAGGACCTAGAGTTGACTGGATGCTCCTTCCACCTCAGAGTCTGACCCTCAGCTCCAGGGAAGCTTCCAGGATGTATGGAGACCCCAGCAGCCAGCAGAGATTGCCAGGGCTCTTCCTTTGTGGAGGCTGGGAATGGACACAGTGGCCCCAGACATGACTTCCGCCCCTCGTGTCTTCACAGAGACTTACTGCCCTTCACACTGCGGCTGCCCCAGGCCATCCTCGAGGCCAGCAGCTTCACGGACCTTGAGACCATCGCCAACCTGGGTCTGGGTGAGTCCTCTCCAAGGGGCCAGGGGAGCTGGTGGGGCATTAGGAACTGGGGCCCTAGGACTGCCCCAGGGGCCGCCTGTGCAGAAGGACAGCCTGAGTCCCAGCTCCCATGGGACCACCCACACCCCTGCCTCAGGCTGCTGAGCCTCGTGACAGGGAGATCTACAGAGGCGTTTCTAAAGAGTCGCTCGCCTCTATCAGCTGCCCAGGACGCCCTGAGGCCCAGTCACGTTTGTTCTAAGGGAGCAGGGCCCGGTTAGGACCAGAGAGGCTGGTGTGGTCCTGGGAGAAGCCGAGCTCAACCCCAGGGCCCTTCTGAGTGGGGGCCAGAGAGCTGGGTCTGGCAGCCATCACAGCCCTGGCCCCTCATCGGTTGGAAAAGCAGCATGAATGTGACCATGAACTTGGGTGTGGCCCTCATGGGGGCCTGTCCTGTGCCCAAACAACTGACCCTAAGCATGCCCCACCCCACCCTTCCGAGTTCCTGAGGGATAAACAGGGGAGAAGAAAAGAAGAAGGGGAGAGAGGACAGGGTGTGTCTGACCCCAGCCCTTTCACATAATTATAAAAAGAACTCATATTTAGTGAGCTCTTCCCATGTACAGGCGATGCCAAGCACCCTACAAGGATGCAGTCAGCAGGTGCCCACCTAGAACTAGGGCCTCACCTCGCTGGTCCTCAGGAAGCCCAAGCATGCCAAGTTTGTAGCTGCTGGGAGGCCAGGCCACCTGCCTCTTTCAGAGTGTGTTAGGAGCAGATAATTTTGTTTTCTTTTTTTTTCTTTTTTTTTTTTTGAAACAGAGTCTCACTCTGTTGCCCAGGTTGGAGTGCAGTGGCATGATCATGGCTCAGCCCAGCCCCAACTTCCCAGGCTCAGGTGATCCTCCCACCTTCACCTCCTGAGGAGCTGGGACTACAGGCGCACACCACCATGCCTGGTTAATTTCTTATGTTTTGACACGGTCTCTCCATGTTGCCCAGGCTGGTCTCAAACTCCTGGCCTCAAGCGATCCTCCCACCTTGGCCTCCAAAGTGCTGGAATGACAGGTGTGAGCCACTGTGCCCGGCCCTGAGAATTTCTTACAGGGAAAGGGAGAGCGTGTTCCACACAGCGGCTCAGGAGCCACTGCAGGCCCCAGAGCCTTAACCTGGGGCCGCCAGGTCACATTTACGAGCAAAGCAGTTCATCAACAATCTTTAGTAAAAGTCAACCATGCATAGGACACTGTGCTCCATGGGGCTGAGCACAGTGTCCAGAACATTGGTGCCTTGTTCACCAGTGTTGATGGAATGGAAGAAACAGTGACCCAGAGGGCAGAACCAGGTCACAGTGGAAGTGAGGGGCAGACCTGAGATCAAAGAAGACACCCCTTGGTTCCCAAGCCAGGCCACTGTTCACCACTCAGAGGGGCCCATCAGGGGCAGCAATGCAAGAGACGCCGCAAGGCAGCCATGGTCAGGGGCCGGGAAGCAGGAGGAGTTCTGGTCCTTGGGTGTTCGCGCTCCATGAGCAATGACTGCGTTTTAACCCCTTTAGCTGCCATTGGCTCAGCGCAGCTTCAAACAATCCTATAAAGTAAGTACTATTATTATAATTCCCCTTCTATGGCAGAGGAAACTGAGGCACAAGAGGTTAAGTCATGTCCAGTGTCACACAGCACATGGTAGAGCTGGGATGAACCCAGGCCATTTAGCTTCCACACCTGCCATCGTGTCATGGTGCCTCTTAACTTTTTGTTTTTTGTTTTTTGTTTTTTTTGAGATGGAATCTTACTCTGTCCCTCAGGCTGGAATGCAGTGGTGCGATCTTGGCTCACTGCAACCTCCGTCTCCTGGGTTCAAGCAATTCTCCTGCCTCAGGCTCCCAAGTAGCTGGGACTACAGGCGCGTGCCACCATGCCTGGCTAATTTTTGTATTTTTAGTAGAGACGGGGTTTCACCATATTGGTCAGGCTGATCTTGAACTCCTGACCTCATGATCCACCTGCCTCGGCCTCCCAAAGTGCTGGGATTACAGGCATGAGCCACCACACTCAGCCGCCTCTTAACTCTATCCAAATTCTTCTAGGTCTAATTTACCCGGTTATAACCCTAAGGGCAAGTTTTCAGTTGCTATTGGGAATAAACTTGCTATTAAACTTTGCTTCCTAGAATTTAGTTGTTGGGCTCTTACCCTCCCAGGATCTTGGATGTGGGACAGGTGACAGTTTTGTAATTTGCACTTTTGTAAGGTGCAGATGACCTCCCCCTAGGGGTTTGATGACACCGACCATTGCAGAGCACTTGGCATTGTCTTATGTCATTTTTGTGCATTTTAAAGATAGAACACTGACCGGGCGCGGTGGCTCATGCCTGTAATCTCGGCACTTTGGGAGACCAAGGCGGGTGGATCACCTGAAGTCAGGAGTTCAAGATCAGCCTGGCCAATATGGTGAAACCTCATCTCTACTAAAAATACAAAAATTAGCTGGGCGTAATGGCGTGTGCCTGTAATCCCAGCTACTCCGGAGGCTGAGGCAGGAGAATTGCTTGAACCTGGGAGGTGGAGGTTGCAGTCAGCTGAGATTGCCCCACTGCACTCCAGCCTAGGCAACACACTGAGACTCTGCCTCAAAAAAAAAAAAAAAAAAAAAAAAGTTAGAACACCAAGTTTTAGCCCCGCTGGGAACCTTGTCTAACGTGCCCCAGACAAGATTTGCACCAAAGGCTTTCTGTCCTCAGCGGTTCTTGAGCAGCTGTGTGAAACATGCTCCACTTTTCCCTGAAGAAATCCTCAGGACTGGGCGTGGTGGCTCACACCTGTAAAGTGCCCCAGACAGGATTTGCACGGAGGGCTTTCTGTCTCTGAGCACAGCTTTTCTAGTGCTCCTCAGCTGCACCTCCCCACCTTCTCTGTTGCTTTTGCAACAAGCAGTCAGTGGCCAGTTTGCAGGCCATGTTGATAGAGTAAGTGGGATGCATGGCCTCAGTCTATGACACATTGCTGCACCTCTTGACCCCGCTATGGGGTTTAGGCGTCCCTAGGACTGACTGCCGGGAGACTCCCTACAGGTTCCTCTCACCTGCAAGAGTGCAGCTTCTCCTAAGGCCTAGGAACATGGTTTTTCGTTAAGGGAGATGTTCCTCCTGGAAGAACTGCATTCCTTTCTGGAATAGACAAGGCCTTCTCTCCTCGGAGAATTTGATCTCAGGCACAAGGAGGAAGTGGAGAAGGGAGATTTCCATTTGGGAAGCCAACAGTAGTTCAGATTCATCGTCAGCACTTACTTCCTTGAGAACAGGATTTAAATGGAAGCTGAGTATGTTGCAGCTTAAGAGCTCAAGGGATCTGTGTAGACCTGGTGTCCCCGAGTGCTGAAAGACATGAAGCCAGGCTCACCACAATCATTTTTCCCTGCAGCCAAGGAAAGGTTCACTTTACAGTCATCTCCCGAACGGCTGGAGACCCAGAGCCGAAGGAGCACATCCTATCAAAGGCCAGAGACCTTGGCCCTGGCATGGGCAGGCTTGGGCCCTGCCAACCTTCATATGAAATAGTGATAATAAATATGGAAAGTGCAGCATTTGTCAAGGGCCCTGACACACCAGGCATTGTGCCTGGCATGTCACACATTGTTCTAGGAAGGGACTTTGGTGGAAAAGAAGTGAAACCCACTCAAACTAGCATAAAAAAGAGACTCAGAGAAAGGATACCAGGGACCCTCTGAGAAATGGAGATGGAGGGTTAGCCAGGCTTTGTGGGTGACCGCAGCTGCTCTGTCACACATGCCAGCCCCTTGCTCCCTGTACATGGCCTCCTTGCTGACTCAGATTCCTACTCCCCTGCTTCCCTGACCAGCAGGGCTCTGACTCAGCTCACAGCCCTACCTGACCACTGTTCTTCATTCAGACTGTCCAAGGAGAGTCCAAATGTTCCCTGGCCAGCCTAGTGCTGAGGCCCTGTGAGCCAGGGGTTACCTTGTATAGTCAGCATTTCAGGGAAGACCAAAAGGACAATGGGAGGCAAATTCATTGCCACATGCCCACACATACATTATCTCATTTATTCACATAAAAGCCCATTTTACAGATAAGGAAATGGAAAGTTAAGGAGTCTGAAATGTTTATTCAGCTATAAAAACGAATGAAGTGCAGGGACTGACACATGGTGCCGCATGGAATAACCTGGAAAACATGCTAAGTGAAGGGAGCTGATACAAAAGACCACATATGCTACAGTTCCATTTGAATAAAATGTCTAGAATAGGCAAATCCATAGAGACAGAAAGCAGATTAGTGATTGCCAGGGGCTGGATGGAAAGGGGAATGAAGAGTGACTCCTTAATAGGCATAGGGTTTCTTTTGGGGTGATACAAAATGCTCTAAAAGCCGGGTGCAGTGGCTCATGCCTATAATCCCAGAACTTTGGGAGGTCAAGGCAGGTGGATCACGAGGTCAGGAGTTCGAGATCAGCCTGGACAACATGATAAAACCCCATCTTTACTAAAAATATAAAAATTAGCCGGGTGTGGTGGCTGGTGCCTATAATCCCAGCTACTCAGGAGGCTCAGGCAGGAGAATCACTTGAACTGAGGAAGTGGAGGTTGCAATGAGCCAAGATCATGCCATTGCACTCCAGCCTAGGTGACAGAACGAGACTCTGTCTTAAAAAAAGAAAAAAAAAAGTGCTGTAAAATTGATTGTGGTGAGAGTCGCACAACTTGATGAATATACTGAAAAACACAGGCGTGTTTTTTAAATGAGTGAACTCTGTGGTGTGTGAGTGATATCTCAACAAAGCTATTATCCAGAGAGAGAAAGAGAGATCAACTAAAGGGCTTTCCTCATTTTGGGATGTAAACAAAAGCTGAATTCACACTCAGGGCTTGCTGAGTTTGAACTCCGTGCTCTGCCTGCGCTATGCCCTGATTCTCAGCCAGCCTTGCTCACCACTTCCCGCCCCTCAACCCTTTCTTCTACTTGCTGTGCCTCCAGTGGAAAACAGCATGGCGCCCTTTTGCCAAGGAAGCCTGGATTTGGCATTGGAATAGGCAGGGTAGTGGGCCCCACCCTCTGCACCATGCCCTCCACATGCCCGCCATGTGCTGCTTTTTCTTATGACACCTTTTTGTCTTATAATAAAAGTCAAGCATGTTGTGTCTGTTTGTTTGTGGTTTGAGATGGAGTCTCACTCTTTTTGTCCAGGCTGGAGTGCAGTGGCACGATCTCAGCTCACTGCTACCTCCGCCTCACGGTTTTAAGCGATTCTCCTGCCTTAGCCTCCCGAGTAGCTGGGATTATAGGCACCGGCCACCACGCCTGGCTAATTTTTGTATTTTTAGTAGAGATAGGTTTTCACCATGTTGTCCAGGCTGGTCTCAAACTCCTGACCTCAGATGATCTGGCCCGCCTCGGCCTCCCAAAGTGCTGGGATTACAGGCATGAGCCATCGCGCCCAGCGGTGTGTGTTTGTTTTTAACGGACAAGACCAGAAAAGGCTGAGGATGAAAACCACGCATAAACTCACCACTCGTGCAAGTTCGGGCTGTGTTTCCTTCCAGTTTCTTTTCCTTGATCCACCTAGACGCAACTGAAAATACAGTTTTGGTTTCTCGCCTTCTGATGTTGTGCGAATATATTTATGACTTCCACTTTTTTCCCTAGAGCCCAGAGCCAAGGATTGTCTAGTTAAGGCTAAAGATTTCCTGGGTTTCCAGTCCACTGGACGATCTGGTTGTTCTAGGAAGTTCATGAGGCATATGTGTTTCTTGTCATTAGTGTCATCAGTTTTATTTTTTTGGCATGCCACTCATTTTCCTATGAGAAGAGTTGCACCAGGCCTGCTGTTGAGATAGGGATGATGTTGCTGAAACTCAGCTATTGATTTGCGGGCCGAGTGCCATGTGATGGCTCACAGTGTGCCTTCGTGAGCCGACGTAAGAAAGTCCAAATTCGGACTTGGAAAAGCCAGCGTTCGAAAGTGCAGGCTATATAAGGTGTAATCTTGGACTTTAAAAGGTTACCGGTTAGTCGAGGCCAGAAAACGAACATAAGGAGGAACAATTCAGCACTCAGCTGTATTCAGCAGTTGATTACAAGTGTCAAAGGAATTTAGAGAATAGGGATTACTCACAGTGGTTTTCAAACATGTTACAGTGTGTATGTGTTTAATACTTTAAAAATATGTTTAGGAAAGGCGTCTGTTCTGTGACTCTTCTAAGTTTGCTTGTAACTTGCTTTTTCCTTTACATCAGATGATGAGCATTTTCCTAGTTATTAATAATTCATTGAAAACTTGACTTTGACTGTATGTACAACAGCCTCTGTCTTTGGGATGCCACATGAATATTTATTCACTGACCTCATTGGATTCTTTAGTGTTTCTGTGGCACTTTGCTGCCTTTACTCCTCCCCTTCCTGTCCTGCTGCTAGCCCCAAGCTCCCCAGGGGTAGAGTCTGAATTTGCCCTCAGGACCTGCAGCCCAGCCTGTGACGTGGCCCAGGTTGTCTGAGGATAGAAAGAGCGGGCATCTGGCAAGAGGTGTCCCCAGCCAACGCTCAACAGGCCTCGGGGCCAGCAAAATCGTGGCCTCAGTCTGAGGCCAGGGCAAGGATGGGCCCTTCTTTAGGGGAACTGCCGCAGCAGAGCCAAGGCTTGGTATGGCACCCCTGGGGATTGGACCCCACAGCTTTGCCGACCAAACCACTAGGATTGCATGACACAGGGTTCCGTTTCTCCCCTGGCCTTGGGGTTCTGCAGGCTGCAGAGAAAGTTACTCACTTCCTTTTTTTTTTTTTGGAGCATAAAGCCCCGTCATGCCACTGTGGTTCCCTAACAGGCCCCAAGACCCTAGGATGCAGCCCTTTAGCTCCTGGCTTCCCCCACTCCTTGGAGTCACTTTGGCTTTGAGACCTTTGCCCTGACATGGCGCAAACCCCAGGCCTGTCTTGGGTCAGGGAAGCTGTGTCCCAGGTACCCAGGCCGAGAGCCTATTTGCCTGAACCCATATCTGCTCTGTTCCTGCCAAAATCCACACCTGAGCAATGGGAAATGTACTCTTGTGTTCTGTGCCTAATGGACCCATCCTGTCCCATGGCAGCTGCCCGGCTGGTGGCCCATCTGCTTATGGGGCTCCTCTGCCCCCCTTCCTGCCTTCCTCCTCTCACTGTCTTGTCTTTACACATCCTCCCGTGGTTCAGGTTGTCCTTATCTTGCCATTGAAACTAACCTTGCCTGTGTGCCCTTCCTCAGAGGCCTGACTCTCCACTCCGGCTAAGCTAATCCACTCATGGGTGCCAAGGGGCTGACACTGGGCCCCCGCTCTGGGCCAAGCACTGTCAGGTGCTGGGAATACTCAGATAGCTGAAGCATTTGACTGCCTTCTGGAAGCTCTGAGTCTGGTGAGAAAGTCCGGCAAAAACACAGAATTACAGTCCCAGTGATGGTCACTGCAGGAACACAGGCGGGGCGGGCAGGGCCTGAGCGCATCGGGGAGGCACTACCAGACAGGTCGCACTTGACCTGAGCCTTGAAGGACAAGTAAGTGTGTGCCAGCTGGAGAGGGTGGGAAAAGAATTCCACGCAGAGGGAATAGCATTAGCCAAGGCCTGCTGGTGGGGCAGCGTGTGGCACATTGAGGAAGAAGTGAACGGCAGATAGAGTGGAGTAAAGACTTGGTAGATGATGCCAGAGAAGATGTTCAGGGACCAGGTCCTGCAGCCTCAAATGCCAGGCTAAAGGGTTGAAAGCGATTCTCAACAGAGAGCCTCCAAGGGCCTGCTGTATGCCCAGCCTAGGACCACAGGAAGAGAATGAAGCGGAGGGAGCGGCTACAGCCGTGATCTGGGTGAGCAGTGATGGAGTGTCCCAGCATCAGTGGGCAGTTCTGTATGTTATCTACCCTCATGATGCCACCTTCGCCCACAGGAAGAGTCTAGAGGTGGGCACCGGGGGTCTCAGCTCACATGTGGGGCTGCTGCCCAGTTACCGTGGGGTTAGTCTGGCTGCCTGCTTCTCCTTGCTAGGAAGACTCCCAAACAGGCAACTTTGTTGGACCTGTGTAGACATGGGCACAGTGCTTCAAACACTCACTCCAGGGGCCAGGACATGTATGTACTCGAGGCAAGGTGCCTGGGAGAGTGAGGCATACATGGAGGAGCCATGAGCTGCCCAAGAAAGCAAAGGGCCCCGGCAGTCACAAAGAGCAGCTCATCCAGGCCCTGGGAGAGGCCACTCTGGACACCATGTCCTTGGTGACTGTGATGGGCACAGAGCTTTGCACATTGGAAAGAGTCACAGAAAAGATTGTCATGCTTGTTAGTGTGGTGACAGCTGGCCTGTCTCCACTGGCTGTGATATTCAGGCAGCCAGACACAGGGTATCTGCCCAGGACAGGGCTGGGGGGTGCACCTCAGAGGGATGCACAGAGCTGGTGGGTCGCAGCTCACTTCTGGTCTGTTTCTTCAGTCCCTTTGTCCTGGGAAGGCACCTGCTTACCCTGATTGCATTGGTGACCCCAGCCAGCAAGATGGCAAATGCCTACATCCCTGATAGTGCCCCCCTCTTAGAGCGAGCACACGGTTGGCTGCTCCAGGCCATCTTGTGAGGTCTCCTTTCAACATCAAGAGCCTGTTGTGCTGTTGCCACATCCTGAGTTCTGGGCTGCAAGCCACCCTGCTACTCACCGATGCCGGGACAGCAACCGATCTGGGAAGTGTTGCAAGTTCCTATGAAGGAAGGCCGCCTAACACAGAGGCTAAACACACAGGCTGTAGAACCAGCCCGACGTGGTCAAATCCCAGTGCCTCACTCCCCAGCCCGGTGACCCAGGGAGAGTGCTTTCATGTTTCTGAGCCTCCTACCCTCATCTGTGAACTGGGGGCAAGGCCTATGATCAGGGGTCGGCGAGATAACCCAGGTAAAGCAAGTAGCCCGTGGGCTCATGCGCGGCAAGAACGCCATGAATGTTTGCTTCTGTGATTATCCTTGATGTTACTTTCCATAGTTTTCTTAAGAGTGGATTCCTCCCAGGAGTAAAGAGCCCTGGGTGAAAGGCTGGCCGCACCAATTCACAAGGAACTCTGCACCTGCCTGGGTAATCCTCTATCCAGCTCCAAACCTAGCAGGCTGAACAAGACCTGGGACCCATGTTCCTCTCCAAGAGGAAGCTTGAGTGAGCACAGGGTGGCCTATGCGCCGACTGCAATTGTTCCCAGGATGTAGCATCCTTGTGCGCTCTTTGGAGGGTCCTGAGCCTCCGTCAGATGCTTGCCAGGGTGTAGACCCCACAGATCAAGAATGCCTTGTCCCTAGCCTGCTTCAGTAGCCACAGCCATGGCTGAGCCCCTGGGGACTGGGTCAGTAGAGAGGCATGCACTGGAACTCAGCTCCATGCTGCAAGAGCCTTGGCTTCCCCTGACTATGGCAGAGGACCAGCTTCTTATTTTAAGCTCAAATTGACCGGAGTCAGAATCACTTTGTGGTGGGTGGCCGCTCCCGCTTGGACAGCCAGGTCTGATCTCGCTGGCCACAATCCATAGATGCGTCCTTCTCGCATATAAGAACCATGGAGGCCAGGCCTGGTGGCTCACGCCTGTAATCCCAGTACTTTGGGAGGCCGAGGCGGGCGGATCACCAGGTCAGGAGATTGAGACCATCCTGGCTGACACAGTGAAACCCCGTCTCTACTAAAAATACAAAAAATTAGCCAGGCATGGTGGAGGGCATCTGTAGTCCCAGCTACTCGGGAGGCTGAGGCAGGAGAATGGCGTGAACCCGGGAGGCGGAGCTGGCAGTGAGCCAAGATCGCACCACTGCACTCCCGCCTGGGCGAGAGGGTGAGACTCTGTCTCAAAAAATAAAAATAAAAATAAAAATAAAAAAATAACCATGGGGGCCAAAATAGGCCTAGTGTTCCTTACTCCTCGCACGCCTGTGTTGTGTGCACCATTGTGACCCCATTTTAGGGATGACTAGACTGAGGCCCAGGAAGGTCAAGCCACCTGCCCCAGAGCACCCAGCAGGTTGGCCGCAGGAATTTCAGGCCTTCCATCTCTGATGCCCTCACCATGCCTTCTCCACGGCTCCAGAGCACCATGTTGTCACCCCACACCCTGTGTCATCAATGCCCTCTGAGGTGGGCTGTCACACCAAGGAAGAGATCTGAAGCTGAGCCTGTCACATTACCCCCGGCCCCACCCCACACTGCTGGGGAGGACCGAGTGGGGCTTCCCCTCTCGAGGCAGGAAGTGGTGGGAGAGGTTTAAAAGCGTCCAAGAGGGGAAAACAACTCGGAGTAGTGAAGCGAATGCCTTGAACAGCCCTCCCACAGCCCTGCCCCACCCCACCCGCGGACCCCGCCCACAGACCCTGCCCAGCACAGCAACACCTAGTCCCTGGCACAGACTGACCACCTGCCCCTCTCTTGCTTCCACAGGTTTCTGGGACTCCTCGCTGAATCCTCCACAAGAAAGAGGGAAGCCAGCCGAGCCTCCAAGAGACCAGGCCCCCGGATTCCCGCAAGTCTCCAGCCTCAGGCCCACAGCCCATGACGCAAACTGTGCCTGTGAAATTGAGCTGTCGGTGGGAAATGACCGCCTGTGGTTTGTGAATCCTATTTTCATCGAGGACTGCAGCAGCGCCCTGCCTACCGACCAACCACCTCTTGGAAGCTGCCCTGCACGCCCCTTGCCACCCACCTCTGATACTACCTCGCCCACCTCCAGGTGGGCCCCACGCCGCCCACCACCTCCTCCCCCAGTGCTGCCCCTGAAGCCCTCCAGCCCAGCCCAGCCCCCTCTGCTCCCTGCTTCTGCACCCGCCCCTGCCTGTCCTTTGCCCACCTCTCCCCCAGTGCCTGCCCCCGTCACACCCCATGCCCCAGGTCCCCCAGACCATCTGAGCCAGCCGCCTATGACGGCCTGTGAGAGACTCCCATGCCCCACTGCAGGCCTGGGCCCCCTCAGGGAGGAAGCGATGAAACCAGGGGCGGCCTCCAGTCCCTTGCAGCAGGCCTCCCCGCCGCCACTGCCTACGAAGAAGAACCTTCCCACTGCCCCTCCCAGACGCCGCGTTTCTGAGAGGGTGTCCTTAGAAGACCAAAGTCCGGGGATGGCAGCAGAGGGGGACCAGCTCAGCCTGCCTCCCCAAGGGACCTCAGACAGCCCTGAGGACACGCCCCGGGGGAGCACGGAGCAAGGCCAGGACACAGAGGTGAAAGCCAGCGATCCTGACAGCATGCCGGAGCTGCCCAGGAAGGCCAAACAACCTCCAGTCCCACCCCCCAGGAAAAAACGGATCTCTCGACAACTGGCCTCGACCCTCCCAGCTCCCTTAGAGAACGCTGAGCTCTGCACACAGGCAATGGCCTTGGAGACACCCACGCCAGGTCCACCCAGAGAGGGCCAAAGCCCTGCTTCTCAGGCTGGGACTCAGCACCCTCAGGCCCAGGCCACTGCCCATTTCCAGAGCTCTCCAGAGTTCAAGGGCTCCCTGGCCTCCCTCTCAGATAGCTTGGGGGCGTCTGTCATGGCCACCGACCAGGACTCCTACTCCACTAGCAGCACGGAGGAGGAGCTGGAGCAGTTCAGCAGCCCCAGCGTGAAGAAGAAGCCCTCCATGATCCTGGGCAAGGCCCGGCACCGGCTGAGCTTTGCCAGTTTCAGCAGCATGTTCCACGCTTTCCTCTCCAACAACCGCAAGCTGTACAAGAAAGTGGTGGAGCTGGCGCAGGACAAGGCCTCGTACTTTGGCAGCCTGGTGCAGGACTACAAGGTGTACAGCCTGGAGATGATGGCGCGCCAGACCTCCAGCACGGAGATGCTGCAGGAGATTCGCACCATGATGACCCAGCTCAAGAGCTACCTGCTGCAGAGCACCGAGCTCAAGGCCCTAGTGGACCCCGCCCTGCACTCTGAGGAGGAGCTCGGTCAGTGCCCTGGGAGGAGGTGGCAGGGAGGAGAGGGCGGTGGGGCTTACAGACTCAGGAACCCCTTAGGACAAAAGAGGCCTATGCAGTGGACGCTGTTGGTGCCCACCCCCCATCCCTTCCTGGGCACCAGCAACTTTCTCCAGCTGCTGCAAGGTAGGCTGCTAATGGTGCCCGGCTCCCCTCTTTCCTAGAGAATTGACCTTGACTGTATAGGATCTATATTATCTGCACCCTCTCTTCCATCATCAGTGGCCCACTGCCAATTACTCCCTGCCATGGGGGGGATGAAGACTGGCCCCTTGGCCTCAAGCAGGACCACTGTGTGATGCAGTTTATGCTCCAGGGCCCGGCGAGATCTGGCTGAGGCTGAGAGTTCATCCTTGCTTAAGCTTGCTCTGCCTCTTCCCACTGCTCTCACTCCCTGTCTTCTGAGTCTCCTCAGTGAAATCACATGCATCCAGATCCCTCTTTCAGGCTCTGCTTTCAGGGAACCAACACAAAACAGCTCACTCCTCTGACCACCCCTTCTAAAGTAGCCCCCAGCCTTCCCCACCCTCACCAACCTTGAATCCAGTAATTATCAAAGCTTTTTCCGATTGTGGTTCATGGTGAGAAGTAGCTGTGAACAACCACACACCTACATATATTAAAAATATCAAGGCCTGGCGCACTGGTTCAAGCCTATAATCCCAGCACTCTGGGAGGCCAAGGCAGGAGGATTGCTTGAGTCCAGGAGTTTAAGACCAGCCTGGGCAACATGGCAAAACCACGTCTCTACAAAAAATACAAAAATTAGCCAGGCATGGAGGCGTGCTCCTGTGGTCCCAGGAGGCAGGAGGACTGCTTGAGCCCTGAAGGCCAAGGCTGCAAAGAACCAACGTCCCACCACTGTACTCCAGTCTGGGGGACAGAGTGAAACCCTATCTCAAAAAGAAAATAACAGCTGGGCATGGTGGCTCACGCCTGTAATCTCAGCACTTTGGGAGGCTGAGGTGGGTAGATCACTTGAAGTTGGGAGTTCAAGACCAGCCTGGCCAACATGGTGAAACCCCGTCTCTACTAAAAATACAAAAATTAGCCAGGTGTGGTGGCACATGCCTGTAATCCCAGCTACTTGGGAGGCTGAGGCAGGAGAATCGCTTGAACCTGGAAGGCAGAGGTTGCAGTGAGCTGAGTTTGTGCCATTGCACTCCAGCCTGGGCAACAAGAGCAAAACTCTGTCTAAAAAAAAAAAAAAGAAAGAAAAGAAAAAAATACATTCTGTCAGTTCACACTGCTGTGGCCAAAGTGGTTGCTAAACACTGAGCTGCTTCTGAGCTAGTTGGTAAATAGTTACTGCCCCAGCCGTCCCCTGGTATCTCTAAGCCTCTCTTTCCCCACCCAATAATGAAAGAGTTAGTGCTGGGTACGTAAGGGACACATGAGCCTCTAAACACAGTAGATTCGTAGTGAATGTTTCTTAGAAAAGGAGCTTCAGATGTTCCTTTCCCAGGGCTACTGGATTTTGCTAGCGGACTCCTGAAAACAAATAGGTTTTCGAGGCCACAAGATTCATGATGGCATTTCAGGTATGATGAGGGGTGATAGGATTGAGATCTGAAGCCAGTGCTGTGTGTGTGTCTGCACAGGGCCCTGTAAGCAGATAGTCGACAAAGAGTTATTGGGCACCCAACTCCGTATCAGGTGCTGGCTCAGATATAGAGACAGAAGTGAACAAAGCACTCAAAAAGTTTCAGCCTGTGGGGAGCTTACGGTCTAGCAGGGGTGACAGGCAAGAAGGATGAGTAGGGTTGGGTGCGGTGGCTCACGCCTGTAATCCCAGCATGTTGGGAGGTTGAGGCGGGTGGATCACCTAAGGTCAGGAGTTTGAGGCCAGCCTGGCCAACATGGTGAAACCCCGTTTCTACTAAAAATACAAAAAGTAGCTGGGTGTGGTGGCACGCACCTGTAATCCCAGCTACTCAAGAGGCTGAGGCAGGAGAATCACTTGAACCTGGGAGGCAGAGGTTGCAGTGAGCCCAGATTGTGCCACTGCACTCCAGCCTGGGCGACAGAGCAAGACTTTGTCTCAAAAAAATCAAAGTTAAAAAAAATAGAAAAATTAGCTGGGCACGGTGGCATGTGCCTGTAGTCCCAGTTACTCAGGTGGCTGAGGCACAAGAATTGCTTGAACCCAGGAGGCAGAGATTGCAATGAGCCAAGATCGTGCCACTGCACTCCAGCCTGGGCAACAGAGGGAGACTCTGTCTCAAGAAGAAAGAGAGAGAGAGAGAAAGACAGAGAGAGAGGAGTAAAGTATAAAGTGTAAGGAGACACATAAGTGAGCACATGTGGATGGAAGCGAGGTCAGGAGGCTGTTGGGGGGCAGGACCCCAAGGGCCTTGTGAGCCTCTCTATGGACCTCACGTCCAAGGGTGAGTGACCTCACTCACATGTGAACATCACTCTGGCCATCACGCCGAGTGGGAGCAGAGAGACTCAGACTTGGTATGAGGCTACTGTCACAGCCGAGGTGAGCAGTGAAGGTGGCTGGGACCAGGACGGAGGCAGCACAGATGGGGAGACATGGTTGGACTCTGGGTCTGTTGTGAAGCTGGAGCCACAGGACTGACTGGAAGCTGGATGCGGGAGTGGGAGAGGGGAAGTAGGATGTGGACATGTGGACAAGCATTGTTGTCCCTGGGAGGCCGCAGTGTCCATCCTGCGGCAGGCACTGGGAAGGAGTCGAGGAGCTCAGTCTGGGACATGTGACACTGGAGATGCTTATTAGACACCAGGTGGGGAGGTCAAGTGGGTCATTGAGGGCTGAGTCTGCAGTTCTGGGGCTAAAGAGAGATGTCTGGGAACTGTCAGCACAAAAGGAGCCATGAGACTGGATGAGATCATCCGGGTCTGAGACTGAGCCACAGGCACCGTGCAGACCAGGAGGGCATAGAAGGGCACGGAAGGACATGGAAGGACATGGAAAACTCCAAGTGGCCCAGAGGAAGCTGTGGCCAGCCCTGCCTTCCAGAGTTGGGGGAGTGTAAGAGCTGAGGCCCAAAGGGTCAGGAGTGCTAAGCTGTGGAAAGGGTGGTGGATGGACTTTCCTTCTGGAAAGGGATGACAGCGTGGACGAAGGCCAAGAGGTGGGGAATGAGGCTGGAGGATCACGGGCCATTCACACAGGCAGTGAAAGTCAGCCTGAGGATTTGGCCCAGAGGTGATGGAGCCCCTGAAGGGTGTGTGTGGAGGGCAGAGCAGAGGGGACAAAACAGGGGGACGGCTCAGGAGACTGCGGCCATGCAAGGCCTGTACCTGGTGGCCTTCCGCAGAGCAAAGGAGGTGGAGCACAGGCTGGACCTCTGCTGGAAACAGCAGGAATGACTCCAGCCTCAGGGCAGCTGGCTGGCAGGATGCAGACACGCCATGGCTCCTGTTAAGGCCAGATCTGCCTCGGGTACCAAGATGCCAAGAGGTACTAGACTTGGAGTCTATCCTGGCAGGTGATATGGCAGAGTGTCACCAGAGCCTGCCGTGGGCACTAATGTGTGGGGCAGAGAGGTTTCCAGGCAGTGAGAGGTGGCAGCTGAGCTGAGCCACCAAGGACGGGAGGGCTGGAGCTACAGAGAGGAGAGAAGGGCCCTCCAGCAGGTGGGAACAGGGTCAGCATCCACAGCAACGGTGCCATTCCAGACACTGCACATGTCAGCCTCATGACTGCAAACCAGACCAGATGGGTTTGGCCATTGTCATGCCCAAGAAGCCACAGCTCAGAGAGGTCCAGTGACCTGGCCATGAAGACAGAGCTGGTAGTAGAGCTGGACTTCAGACCCAGGCAGCCCAGCCCTTTCCATGAGCTGAGTCCTCTGCCTCTGCCTCTTCCTTCCGAGCTCTGCCCATGTGTGTGGCCAGTCAGACGGTGAAGGAACTTAAACCACATAAAAAGGCCAGACAGGGCGGGGCATGGTGCCTCATACCTGTAGTCCCAGCACTTTGGGAGGCCAAGGAGGGCAGATCACCTGAGGTCAGGAGTTCAAGACCAGCCTGACCAACATGGTGAAACCCCATCTCTACAAAAAATACAAAAATTAGCCAGGCGTGGTGGTGGGCACCTGTAATCCCAGCTACTCAGGAGACTGAGGCAGGAGAATTGCTCGAAACCTGGGAGGTGGAGGTTGCAGTGAGCCAAGATCACACCACTACACTCCAGCCTAGACAACAGAACAAGACTCTGTCTCAAAAAAAAAGAAAAAAAAAAAAAAAGGCCAACAGAACTCCATGCTTAGGGTGCTTCTGGTTTTATTAGGGAGACAAATCACAAGAAACAATTGGATACAAAACAGTCCTAATGTGAAGCTGCGGAGGGCCTGAGTCTGGAGAGGAGGTGCCGGGAAGAGATCCTGCAGCTCTCAGATGTGAAGGGGCTGGGAGGGCGTGGGCACAGCCCTCTCATTTTGCAGTTCAGGAAACGGGCCCTGGGAGGGGAAGGGACATGGCCGAGGTCATGCAGAAGCCCAGGACAGTGGGGAAGTGCAAGTCCCTGCTCCCAGGTCAACGCCCATCTGCACCCATCTCTACCTGCGGAGGCTCCAATGAGGTGGGGAGGTGGGGGGGAAGGAAGGTCAGGAACGGGGTGAGGGAGGTGAGGGCAGCCCTGTGTTCTGCTAAAGGGGAAGAGGGAGGCAGCAGCAAGGGACCCAGGATGGCCATGGGCCAGCCCCCAGGCCTGCGTGGCAGGGAAGGGCTGTCCGGGCCTCTATTGAGACCCAGCCCCGTGGGAGCATGAGTCCCTCCCTCCTCTCTCAGGGCTAGGGCAGCACAGGTGTCTCCCTACAGGAACAGGGCTTGGGACCTCCCCTTACTGAGCCTGTAACCAAGACCCACGCCCTGGAGACAGAGGAGAGCCAAAACAGCTTCCTAAGAATATGTTCCTCCAGTCACCCAAAGCAACTGGGCATCCCCTTGGTGTCAAGAAGACATGAGTTCAAGTCCTTGTTCAACCCCCCAACGCACCCCATGAGAGCCTAAGTTGGTCTGTCCTCAGAGTGGGGATCAGAGCACATGTGCCTCAGAGCAGCTACAAGATCAGGGCACCAACTCCTGCTCTGAGAGCTGATTGGGAATGCCTCTCTGATAGGACGACATTCGAACAGTGAAGGAAGCAGTCCTGTGGATGACTGCGAGGCGACTGCGCCACACAAAGGGAACTGCAGGAGCAAAGGCCCTGGGGCAGGAGTAGGCCTGGCAGTTGGTAGAGCAGCCTGAGCATGGGGAGCAAGCAAAGCAGTGAATGAGAGGTTACAGGGCCCGATCACAGCGGGGCCTCATAGGCTGTGAGGAGGCTCTGGCTTTGATTTGATTGCATGGGAGATGGGGGCCACTGGAGGTTTCCAAACAGAAGAATGTTATGATCAAAGACGTCATAACAGGACAGCACCAGCTGCTGTGTTGACAAGAGACTATAAGGGCCAGGGCAAAAGCTGACTGACATAACCCCAGCAAGAGATAATGGTGGTAGCCTGACCAACCCAGGTCAAGGTAGTAGCCATGGAAGTGATAAAAAAGTAAGGTTCTGGATATACTGTATTTTTGAGACTAGAGTCAAGTGGGTGTGGGAATTGGAAGGGAGATATTAAGAATAATTCCACCAATCATTTACTGGACATTCAGGCCATCAGCATACAGCTGCCCAGGTTGTACACTGTACAACTCCAGTGTGAGTATCGCCCTCTGAAGTTACGTACTCATAGTCAGCCCTGTGAAAGTTTGCTCTCTGCCAGGCCCTGTGAAAAGCATCAGGATGCAACGACTGGCTCCTGTGCCAGTGCCTTTCCAGTGTGGCTTTCTGTTGAATAAACTGTGCTCTCTCATGTGCCAGAACCACAGGGTATAACTTTTGGGGCTGTGAGTGTCCTTGCAGGTGCTGGAGCTGTGAATGTCCTCCCAGGGGCCAGGGGATGGGGATGGCTGTGCTGTTGGGCAACAGAACCAGGTGGCAGGATCCCAGCATCTGGTTTCCTCACCCTCGCTCTCTTGTTTACCTGCAGAAGCAATTGTAGAGTCCGCCTTGTACAAATGTGTCCTGAAGCCCCTGAAGGAAGCCATCAACTCATGCCTGCATGAGATCCACAGCAAGGACGGTTCACTGCAGCAGCTCAAGGAGAACCAGCTAGTGATTCTGGCCACCACCACCACTGACCTAGGTGTGACCACCAGCGTGCCGGAGGTACCCATGATGGAGAAGATCCTGCAGAAGTTCGCCGGCATGCACAAGGCCTACTCACCTGAGAAGAAGATCTCCATCCTGCTCAAGACCTGCAAACTCATCTACGACTCCATGGCCCTTGGCAACCCAGGTCAGCGGGCAGCCGGGAGGGGCCTAGGCGAGGAGCTCTCTTTTTATGGGTCCATGACCCCACCCTGACAAGGACTCCGGAGCCCTTGGAAGGCCCCAGACTTTCCAGATTCAGAGCCCCCCTGGGGAGGAACTGGGTGTAGGTGGGGTGTAACTCCTGCGCCCTCTTGGAGTTACCTGGGGCCTGGGAGGAGAGCCACGATTGGCTGCTGCCTTGGAGGCAAGCGAGGAAGCCAGCCCACAGTTAACTTTGTGTGAATTAGGAAAAGCACTGTGTTAGTTTGCTAGGGCTGCAGAAACAATACCACAAGCTGAGTGGCTTAGCCAGCAGAAATATATATTGTCTCACAGTTTTGGAGGCTGGAAGGTTCAAGATCAAGGTGTGGGCATGGCTGTGCTCCCACTAAAGATGCCAGGGAAGGTTATTTTCCTTCCGAGCTTCTGGTAGTTCCTTGGCTTGTGGCCACAGAACTCTGATCTTCACATGGCATGCTTCCTGTGTGCATGTCTGTGTCCCAATTTCCTCTTTTTGTAAGAATGCCAGTCAGACTGGATTAGGGGCCCACCCTACTCCAGTATGACTTCATCTCAGCTAGTTACAGCTGCAACAACCCTGTTTCCAAATAAGGTCAGAGTCCTAGGTGCTGAGGGTTAAGACTTCAACATACAAATTTTGAGGGGACACAAGTCAACCCCTAACAGGTGCCTTAACCAATTAGCATTGATTTGATGCCTAAGTCCACGGGGCATGGTCAACTCTCTGATCTGGGTCAGGTGTGCCTGAGCTTGGGTGGCCTTATTCATGGATCTGTGATCAGAGGTGGGTCAGCTGGAGGCCAGATAGTCTGGGATGGCCTTGCCCACATGCTGGGTGGGTGGTTGGCTGCTGGCTGCTCTGGGATGGCCTTGCCCATATGCTGGGTAGTTCGTTGGCTGTTGGCTGGTCTGGGATGGCCTTGCCCATATGCTGGGTAGTTCGTTGGCTGTTGGCTGGTCTGGGATGGACTTGCCCACATGCTGGGTGGTTGGTTGGCTGTTGGCTGGTCTGGGACGGCCTTGTTCATGTGCTGAGTGGTTGATGAGCTGTTGGCTGGTCTGGGATGGCCTTGCTCACGTGCTGAGTGGTTGATGAGCTGTTGGCTGGTCTGGGATGGGGATGACTGAGCCATGAGTTTCTCATCCTCCAGCAGGTTAGCACAGGTATGTACCCATGGCAGTAGCTGGGGCCCCAGAGAACAAGCAAAGCCTGCAAGGCCCATTGAGGCCTGGCCCTGAACTGGCATGATGTTGCTCTGACACCTTTCATTGACTTGTTTAGGCACAAGAGACCATCCCAGACTCGAGGAGTGAGGAATATTTCCCCTCTGATGGAAACAGTACAAAGGCATATTGTAAAGGGTGTGGATGTGGGAGAGGAATCCGTGGGACTATTTGTAATCATTTGACTGCAGTCCTCCAGGCAGACAAGAATAGGCATCACTGCACGATGGGGCACAGCTCAATGAAGAGAAAGCTGGCAGGATTCATCCCTTCAGCTGGTGCCCTTGTGCAGTGAGCAAACTGTGTACCTGGACACGGCTGCCATGGCAATAGAGTGGATGGATAGCCACCTCTGTAGACTCACAGACGTGGGTTCGAATTCCTGGTCTGTCAGTTACTACCTATTTAAGCTTGAATGATTTACTTAACTCTTTAGAGCCCAATTTCCTCACCTGAGGAAGCTGCTTTACAGAGAGAGTAAAAGACCCTAAGACCCCTAATGGCTCGGAAGCCATACTCAGTCACTTGTGAGTATTAGAAACAATGTGTGTAAAATGGTGGCCTCCACACACAGCACCTGGCAGGCTCAACAAATGTGGCTGTGTTAAGAGAGGGATTCTCTTCATCTCCCCTGGAGAAGGGCAGGCCAGTTTGGCCATAGACCAACAGAAAGCAATTGTGGGAGTGTGATTGGGGTATGGTGCCAGATCCCCTCACCCTAGAAACCTTTCCTCTCAGATCTGTACAGGCCACAATTCCGGGTTAGTCACATTTTTGTGGTAAACTGATTTGTGTCTTGCGACTGTGTGTTAGAATTGTGCTCCCCAGGCCAGATGTGGTGGCTCATGCCTGTCATCCCAGCACTTTGGGAGGCTGAGATGGGGGGATCACGAGGTCAGGAGTTCGAGACCAGCCTGGCCAACATGGTGAAACCCTGCCTCTACTAAAAATACAAAAATTAGCCGGGTGTGGTGGCACAGGCCTGTAATCCCAGCTACTCAGGAGGCTGAGGCAGGAGAATGGCTTGAACCCGGGAGGCAGAGGTTGCAGTGAGCCGAGATCGTGCCACAGCATTCCAGCCTGGGTGACAGAGCGAGACTCCGTCACACACACACACACACACACAGAATTGTGTTCCCCAAAAGCAGACACCACGCCAGGGTGAACTCTGTATTAAGACTTTATCCTGATATTGGAGATATGATGGGAAGAGAGAGGGTTGTAGTAGAAGCAGGATGTAGTGAAGAGTTTGTTTTCATAGAGTGGACATTAGCCTCGGAGGGAGGTCGGGTGTCTTGTGCAGCCTGGGGCCCAGAGAACAAGCCCAGGATGTAAACTCCGCAACTGAGTAACCTCCAGGAAAATCCCCAAAGAAGTAGGTGGGGGACAGTGGACAGCCTGCAGAGCCCAGCGCTCTCGGTGAGTTTGACCTGGTCAGCCCCAGAGGGCTGGGACTCAGGGAAAGAATCGAGTATGCCCTGCCAGGCGACATGAGACCAAGGGTTAAGACCCCCTCGTGGCCTGGCAAAGGGTGTCCAAGAATGAGCGGGGCCTTCTCAAGCCTTCTCGGAGAGAGGCAGTCCTGGCTCTCTCTGCAGCAGCAGGCGTTGGAGAGGGAGGCAAGCTCAGAGGCGTCCTACACGGCATGCAGGGAAGCAGCAGTCAGACTGGATCAAGGCAGAAAGGAGACAGAGCCCCGGGGACCCTTTGCTGGGAACAGCCTCGGGGAGAGCAGGCAGGCTGGCCCTGGACCCTGCAGGGATCATGGAAGAGCAAGGTCCAGGCTTCCTTGCCGGCTCTGCCGCTTCTCAGCTTGTGGCTGTGTTAAAATGACTTAGGTGCTCAGCCACAGTTTTCTCTTATGTTCAACAGGCACAGCCACAACCACCTTACAGGCCTGTCTTGAGGCTTAGAGGAGTCTGAAGTTTGCATGTTGCCCAGCAGTTGGCACTTAGTCACAATAGCTATTGATTGGTTTTGGTGCTGAATTTCTAATTAGGGAAATCGTTGACCCTGGATTTGCTGGGCTTGGTGGTAAAGTCAGAGCCAAGGGTTTTATAGACCCTGAGACATGATCAGGGCGACAGCTTTGGGCTGGAAGGGGCAATTCCATTCTCGATGAGTCCCAGTTTATCCAGAAACCCCTAGCCTCCTGGAATTCTTTTTAAAACCCCGTGACTGAGGAGCAACATTCAAACACCATGATTTTTTTTTTTTAAACAGGGTCTCTTTCTGTTGCTCAGGCTTAAGTACAGTGGCACCACCCCCCAGGCTCAGGCAATCCTCCCACCTCAGCCTCCTGAGTAGCTGGGACTACAGGCATGCGCCACCAGACCCAGCTAATTTTTGTATTTTTTGTAGAGACAGGGTTTCACCATGTTGCCCAGGCTGGTCTCAAACTCCTGAGCTCAAGCAATTTGCCTGCCTCGGCCTCCCGAAGTGCTGAGATTACAGGTGTGAGCCACCACATCCAGCCTGACTTTTTTAAATTGACAGATAAAATTGTATGTATTTACTGTGTACAACATGATGCTTTCAATATCTACATTGTGGAATGACTAAATCTATCTAATTAACATAGGCATCACCTCACATAGTTATCATCCTTGTGGTGAGATCAAACACCGTGATTTTTGCTGACAATGAATTTGCTTTCTAAAAACTTACCAGAGAGCAGGGACTCGAGGAAGGAATGGCTAATTTTGAGGAGGGAGGAGGAGCAAGAAAGGCAGCCGCTGGAAAGGGCATGGCTGGTGTCACATGTGGTTGAATGGAGCAGAACCAGGTGCCTGCCATTTTCCATCCTCAGCAGGCAAGAGGGAGGGAGGCCGGAATCTCTGCAGATCCAGAAGCCAGGCTCAGTTGGGGAGACTCTGAGACATGAAGGTCAGGCCAGGGTTTCCCCCAGACACCAATGGGTTTCTTCTCAAGGAACAGAAAGAATGTTTCCCTCCCACCACTGGGTGAGCACTGGACTGGGAGCACCATGACTCCCAATTTCATCTCAGAACCGGGCAGGCCAGGGCTGTTCCATTCAGAGCCTCAGCATCTTCATCTGGGTGGAATTAGGTTCTGCTCAAATGGGTTTGGGATTTGTCAACCCCAAATCCAAAGAGCAGAGGATTTGGGGTTCATCCACAGTCCTGGGTTTGAACCCCAGCTTTGGTGCTATAGCCTTGAACATTAATCTCCCTGGACTTTTGTTTGTGTACAAAATGAGGGCGAAACGCTTGTCATGTTGCAATGCAGGAGCTGGGACAGCACATGGGACAGCCTAGGTACTCAAGGAGTTACTTCCCAAGACTCAGTTTTCCCACTCTTTAAATGGGGCTAGGAACGCCTCTCTCTGGGCTGTTGTGGGGATCAAAGTTTATGAATGAGTGTTTAGATATTAGGATGCAGGAACAGCTGCCTCCCAGCCACGTTCCCAAAAATACAGAAGCTGAACGCAGTGGTTTTCAAGACAGATTCCACAAGGCACCCCAGGGGCCACCAAGGGGTCGAAAGACAAGCTGGGCCCCAAGCCAGCTCCACCCCAGACAACCCTGCTTGTACCTGTTTTACACGTGGGGTTCTGCAGGGGATTTTGTTTCAAAAAAAAGAGTTCTATTTTTTTTACGTTTCATTTGGAAATAATTTCAAACTTCAAAAACTCTAAGAATAGAAACAGTACATAGAAACAGGAACACCTGCAGACCCTTTGTGAATTGTTAACATCGGACCCCCTCCGCTTCATCATTTTCTTTCTCTGTCTACATACATAATGTTTTTTCTGAATTGTGTAAGGGTAAGTTACATACATCTGGGTCCTTTACCCCGAAACGCTTTCCTAGGTATTTTGTTGGTGTACGTATGTAAGATTACATAACTCTTACACAGCCACGGTAGAGTTGTCCATTGCATACATTTATGTTAATACAATGTTTTTATCTAAACTTCCAGGTTGTCACTTGACTTAAGAAGGTCCTTTTTAGAATTTACCCCTCATGTTCAGGATCTGGTGGAGGGTTAGATGTTGCATGTGCTTGTCATGTGTCTTTAACCTCCTTTAATCTGGAATATCTCATATTTGTTGCTGACTGATGGAAATACAATCTGAGGAATGCGTCATTAGGGAATTTCATTGTTGTGCAAACATTTTAGAGTGTACTCACACAAACCTAGATAGCACAGCCTACTATACCCCTGGGCTATATGGTATGGCCCATTGCCCCCAGGCTACCACCCTGTACAGCATGTGACTGTGCTGAAAACTGCAGGCGGTTGTAGCTCAGTGGCAAGTATTTTGTATCTGAACATATCTAAACGTAGAAAAGGTGCCGTAAAAGTCCAGCATTATGATCTTATGGAACCACTGTCATATATGTGGTCCATCGTTGACCAAAACTTCGTTATGCATTGCGTGACTGTATTTCCACAGCCTTTCTTTGTCTTTTTTTTTTTTTTGAGATGTAGTCTCGCTCTGTCGCCCAGGCTGGAGTGCAGTGGCACTATCTCAACTCACTGCAAGCTCCGCCTCCCGGGGTCCCACTATTCTCCTGCCTCAGCCTCCTGAGTAGCTGGGACTACAGGTGCCCACCACTACACTCAGCTAATTTTTTTTTGTATTTTTAGTAGAGACAGGGTTTCACCGTGTTAGCCAGGATGGTCTTGATCTCCTGACCTCGTGATCCGCCCGCCTCAGTCTCCCAAAGTGCTGGGATTACAAGCGTTAGCCACCACGCCCAGCCTCTTTGTCTTTAATGACATTGATGTTTTTGAGGGATACTGGTTTTTTCCACCACCCCCACATTTTCTTTTTTTTTTTTTTTTTTTTTTTTTTTTTTTTTTTTTTTGAGACGGAGTCTCGCTCTGTCGCCCAGGCTGGAGTGCAGTGGCCGGATCTCAGCTCACTGCAAGCTCCGCCTCCCGGGTTCACGCCATTCTCCTGCCTCAGCCTCCAGAGTAGCTGGGACTACAGGCGCCCGCCACCTCGCCCGGCTAGTTTTTTGTATTTTTTAGTAGAGACGGGGTTTCACCGGGTTAGCCAGGATGGTCTCGATCTCCTGACCTTGTGATCCGCCCGTCTCGGCCTCCCAAAGTGCTGGGATTACAGGCTTGAGCCACCGCGCCCGGCCCACCCCCACATTTTCTTAATGAAAGTTCCTCATTCTGTGTTTGTCAGATGTTTCCTGATGATTAGATTGAGGTTATGCATTCTCAGCCAGATCCCAACTGACTTCAATTCTGACTTTGACATTCAGTAATTTTAGAACGAGGTCCCAGGCATTCAACTCACACCTCCCTCTGGCAGGTGATCCAGGCAACTGTGTAGTCTGTGGCCTTGCTACCCGAAGTGTGATCTGCAGCCCAGCAGCTCTTCATTGAGCCCTGGGAGCTGCGAGTGACCCCACAGAGAGGCAGACTCCAGCCCGAGTCCTGCCTACCTCCACCACTGACCTACTTCCTCCACCACTGACTGCTTTAAGCAAAAAACAGCCCTCCGTGTCCACCACTCCTGACTTCCGCCCTGCCCTAGCCTTGCCTCTAGCCTTCCCAGCTCCCTCACCTCCAGGGAAGATTCCTCACCCACCTGCCTCATTGCTGTGCTGCAGGCAACAGTAGCTTGATGTGGTACCTTCATGGCCCACTTGAAAGGGGAGTAAAATAGGGTGGGCCGCTGGCAAGACCTGTTGGAACAGTGAGGAAAGGGGTAAACATGGAGACACAAGATCTAAGTTAACTGGCTATGCTATCTTCTCCAGAAAGACAGGGCCAGGATTAAACCTAGTATAGCTCCCTCTAAAGCCTGTGCTCCCATCACCATGCCAGTGGCTGGTCTAGGAATGAACCCCAAGTTTCAGAATCCTGGTCGAATGTGTTTTCTCCTATCACAAATTTAGGGTCCTGAGTTAGGCAGATTGGGGAGTTCATGGAAGCAAATGGCTTTGGATAAACTGGCCCTCCATCCTGGAATCAGGAGCAGACCGATTCTTCATGGACTTCATGAGGCTTGGTGAGAGCGGCCAGAACTTCTAGATTCATTTCTTCTATCACTTTGACAAAGAAGTCATTCCCACCTATTTGATGTCTAAGACTAGTCATTCAGAGCTGGTTCTGCTGCTGGGGAGAAACAGATTCAAGTCCAAGAAACCCTCCTTAAGATGGGAGGGGGAGAAAGAGGGTAGGGGTGCAGTTCAGGAACCTTCTAATGTGAATGCCGAGCAGGAGGCATCCCAAAGGGTACTGACGGCCTGAGGCTGCCTTTTCAGCTCCTTGAGTAGTCCCTGTAAACACCCTGCTACCACCCATGTGAGCTTCTGGAAACAGGGCCTGGCTCCTAACCCCAGGGGAATGGAGTACACTACTGACCACGTGGTGGGATGTGGGGGCCAACGGGGTGGTGATAGAGTCCCAGGTCCCTTGCCATCCACTTCCCTGGCAGAGACCACAAAGTCAAGAGCTCACAGCTAGTTTAGGCAAGGGCAGCCACAGAGGAATTAGATGGGAGGAGGGCTCTTGATGGGGACCCCAGGGGTATGGAATAATGGGCCTTGTGATATTGACTGGGGGTAGAGAGGACAGGCAGGGAGGTCAGGCTGTTGGTTTTTTTAAATCTATGTTTAAAAAAATTAAACTGGGCTAGGCGCGGTGCCTCACGCCTGTAATCCCAGCACTTTGGGAGGCCGAGGTGGGCGGATCATGAGGTCAGGAGTTCGAGACCAGCCTGACCAACATGGTGAAATCCCGTCTCTACTAAAAATACAAAATTTAGCCGGGCATGGTGGCGCACACCTGCAATCCCAGCTACTCAGGAGGCTGAGGCAGGAGAATCACTTGAACCCAGGAGGCAGAGGTTGGGTGACAGAACAAGACTCCATCTCAAAAAAAAAAAAAAAAAAATTAAACTGACTTTTGATGATCAAAGTCACTCGTGCTTATTGTTGCAAATTGATCAATAGTATGTTGGTGAATTTCTTCCTAGTCTTTTTGAAATAACTACAGATAGGTAGATAGATAATTGGTTAAGAAAACATTTGCTGCTATAAACATTTGCTGCTATTTGATTA
Source organism: Theropithecus gelada (assembly GCF_003255815.1). NCBI lineage: Eukaryota > Metazoa > Chordata > Mammalia > Primates > Cercopithecidae > Theropithecus > Theropithecus gelada. Next base: position 94,092,694 of record NC_037675.1, read on the forward strand.
GCTAGATAAGCCCTCTCATCTCTAACTCAATAGAAGTGTATTTCTCACTCATATAAGTCTAATACATGGAAGAGGGTTGGAGGTGGAGGGCCATGCTCCATATGGTCATTCAGGGATCCATGCATAGGAAGACTTCCTAGGTCTCCCTAGAGATTGACATCCAGGTGACAGTAAGGGGGTGGGCATCTGAAAGAGAGCTTTCCTTCTCCAAAAGGTTGTGACTCACAACCTTGCTTTTTTACCCCACAACACAAATGGAGTGCAGGTCCCCTAAGATGTCATGTTCTGAGGCTTATAGGACACACTCCCCTCCTGTCTTTCATAATAATTGTGTCTGGCATTTACTGCTCCATGCTAATTACCTTCCATCTGTCTTGTCGTGTCATCCTCACAACCACTCCGGCGGATGTGGACACTGTGATTATCCCCGTTTTACAGCTGAGGAAGCTAAGGCTCAGTGAAGTTAAGTAGCACGCTTACAGTCACACCTGATGAGCAGGTGAGTGGTTGACCTGAGACTTGAACCCGGGTCCTTTGCTGAAACCCGGGACCCTCTGGCCTCTCCAGCCTGCCTCCCCAGGGCATCCTGAGGTAAGAGATGACCTTAGAAAGGACAGACACAAGTCATGGCTGAGTTTTGCAGTGCCTCCAACCTCATACCTTTTCAAGCCAGAGTGGGATTTCGTGTCTTCAGGCCTCAAAGCCCACAGCCTGCGTAGCTGACTGGCTTGTGGGCTGAGCTCTCTGAAGAGGAACGCAGGGAGCTGGAGTGTTTTCCTCAGGGACACAGTGTAGCTCAGAGCAGAACTGAGACTTAAGCAGCATCTGTGCAAAGTGCAAGCAACCAAACAGGGTCGCTTCAAGGAGCTCAGTGGGAGAGAGGGGGCTGGGTTCTAATCTCATGACAGTCACAGACTTTACAAGTGACCTCCAGCCAACCATTTCTCTGCTGAGGCTTTCAGTTCTTTCATCTGTGCAGCTGAAAGTTCAGACTAGATCAGTAGTTTTCAAACTATTTCCAGGAAACTCTCTAGGGGCCACAGACATAGCTGGGGACCACCTTGGAACAGTGGAGGGGCGTAGTTGAAAAGAGATGAGCAGGCCAGCCCTACTGTCCCACCCTGAGTCAACCAGAGAAGCTGAACTGTGCATAAGTTACCCATTACCAAAGGCTTCCATTGCAAACACAGATTTGAAGTTCTAAATGGCCTCTACTTCCTGCTGTCATATGTTTTTATCAAATAAATTGATTCATTCAACAGTTCAACAAACTTTTCTTGACAATGCAGATTTTTTTTTTTTTTTTTTTTTTTTTCTGAGATGGAGTTTCACTTTGTTGCCCAGGCTGGAGTTCAGTGGCGCCATCTTGGCTCACTGCAAGCTCCGCCTCCCGGGTTCACACCATTCTCCTGCTCAGCCTCCCGAGTAGCTGGGACTACAGGCACCTGCCACCATTCCCGGCTAATTTTTATTTTTATTTTTATTTTTATTTTTAGTAGAGATGGGGTTTCACCACATTAGCCAGGATGGTCTCGATTTCCTGACCTCGTGATCCGCCCACCTCAGCCTCCCAAAGTGCTGGGATTACAGGCATGAGCCACCGTGCCCGGCCGACAATGCAGATTTTTTTTTTTTTTTTTTTTTTTTTTTTTGAGACGGAGTCTCGCTGTGTCTCCCAGGCTGGAGTGCAGTGGCCGGATCTCGGCTCACTGCAAGCTCCGCCTCCCGGGTTCACGCCATTCTCCTGCCTCAGCCTCCCAAGTAGCTGAGACTACAGGCGCCCGCCACCACGCCCGGCTAGTTTTTTGTACTTTTAGTAGAGACGGGGTTTCACCATGTTAGCCAGGATAGTCTTGATCTCCTGACCTCGTGATCCACCCGCCTCGGCCTCCCAAAGTGCTGGGATTACAGGCTTGAGCCACCGCGCCCGGCCGACAATGCAGATGTTAAGAGCAAAACCCGGCCGGGCGCGGTGGCTCACGCCTGTAATCCCAGCACTTTGGGAGGGCAAGGCGGGCGGATCACAAGCTCACGAGATCGAGACCACGGTGAAACCCCGTCTCTACTAAAAATACAAAAAATTAGCCGGGCGCGGTTGTGGGCGCCTGTAGTCCCAGCTACTCGGGAGGCTGAGGCAGGAGAATGGCGTGAACCCGGGAGGCGGAGCTTGCAGTGAGCCCAGATCGCGCCACTGCACTCCAGCCTGGGGGACAGAGGGAGACTCCGTCTCAAAAAAAAAAAAAAAAAAAAAAAAAGAGCAAAACCCAGGAAGACCCAGCCCACGTTTTTAGGATGTTCATAATTCAAGCTAAAAACAAGCATTAAACAAGCAAGCGTCTTGCAGTGTGATAACTGATATTCATTCATGCTTTTAGCAAATATGTTTATTAAATACCTACTATAGACCAGGTACCATTGAGGTTTCAGATATAAACAGTGAACAAGATAAGGTACCTGCCCGAGTAAAACTTTCATTCGAGGAGGAGAGATAGGCAATAACAAGTAAACAGAAATGCAAAATATATCCTCCAAGGTGAAACGTGCAACTGGGGTGGATAAAGCAGGGTAGGGGGTCTGAGGAGGGTTGGAGGAGTTTGCTGTCCTGGGACTGGGTGGTCAGGGAAGGCCTCTCTGAGTTAACATGTGATATTGACTTTCCCATTCTGCAATGCCAGGACTGGGGAGAACCATTACAAGGGCATTGGGCCTAGCTAAGGAGCTCTTCAAGGAAGACTTCTGGGAGGAAAAAAGTGGCTTTAAGTGGGAATCTTGGTGGAAAGCTAGGGCCAGGGCAGGGCATAGTCATGAGCCTCCTGCTGCCCCAGGGTTGCAGCATCAGCCACTGGCCTTCACTAAGAGCCCAGTGAACAAATGGGGGCCCTGGGTGGGGGGTGGGGTAGGAAGTAGTTTTGATAAGATGCTCAATCCTTTCCTCTCCCTCAGGGTCTGCAAACTGTGGCCCTCCCAGCCAACTCTGTCCTACCACCTGATTTTGCAAATAAAGTTGTATTAGAACACAACCCATATCCATACTCAGCATCTAGGGCTGCTTGTGTTCTAAGGGCCGAGTTGAATAGTTAGGACAGAGACCGTGTGGCCCATGAAACTAAAAATATGTACTTTCTGGCCTTTTACAGAAAAAAGTTTGCTAGCTCCTCTTTTAGACAATGCTTCCTCGCCCTGTCACCCAGGCTGGAGTGCAGTGGCACAATCATAGCTTACTGCAGCCTCAACCTCCTGAGCTCAAGCACGTCCTCCTACCTCAGCCTCCAGAGTAGCAGGGACTACAGATGCATGCCACCACACCCAGCTGATTTTTTTTTTTTTTTTAGTAAAGACAAAGTCTCACTATGTTGCCCAGGCTGGAGTTAGGGCCTTTCTAATCCTCATTGTCTGTGTGATCCAGCTGAGCACCCCTTCAGCTCATTTTGATCTTAAAGAGAGCTTTCCTTCTCCAAAAATCTCCCAGCAGATGAAATATGCATAAAACCCCAGCCAGCTTTTTGAAATGTGATCAGCTACCTACAGATGGCAAACAGATGTGACCTGGCAAAAAAGAAAGCAGAAATCACCAGGAAGTGGAGGCTGCAACCAGCAGGGCATTTGGATGCACAGCCAAATGGACGTGATCTCTGGTCCACCCAAGACAGATGTTCAGCTCACAGGAGAAGGATTTCGCAGCTAACATCCCAGTGGCACCTCCTGAGGCCCCTGTGTGCTCAGGGCTGAGCCCCGAACCTGGGGTTCCAGGCTGCTCAGGAAGGAGCATGCAGCCCTAACTGCCAAAAGGTTGGGCTGGGACCCAGTACGTGTAAACAATGTTTGAAGCTTGTGTTGGTCCATGAGGAGCTATCATGCCTGTATGGATACTGTCTCACCAACATCAACAGCCAGAGACCCAGATTCTAGTCCCAGCTCTGCTACTGACCAGCTGTAGGGCTTTGAGCAAATTGAGGCCCATCTCTGAGCCTCAATTTCCTCACAGCATGGTTGGACGTGATAAACTAAGGCCAATGGTGTGCTGGAGTCAGCTCACATCAGCTCGTGGGAACTGACTGTGTGCATCTCTTCCCAGCTCTGTGTTCTCATTGGTAGCTTGAAGTTGAAAATTGTGGAAATATTTAGATCATGGAAATTGGCAAATGCTACAAATCAAGGTTGATTTTTTTCCTTCAGAGAGCCAGTTGTTAAGCATTTCCCAGGACACCACTGTCTAAGGCCCACAGGACATCTCAGTATCTATGACCCTACCCCTGGCGGGACAGTGGTACCCAGTAAGAACACACATGGGACATAGTTCAGTCCATTGTCAGCAGCCTACGTCCCAAGCCTATGCAGGGGACTGGAAAAGCAGTGATGCGAGAGAGGCTCAGAGAGGGTTAGTGACTCACTCTGGCTCACACAGCCTCCATCCCTGCCCTCAGCATACTCACAATGTGAAGAAGGGGGCAGGCTCTGAATCAGTCAAGGCATATGGGAGCCAGAGCAGGAACGGTCCAGCTGTGCTGGAGGATGTGGGAGAGCACAAGGAGAAGTTGATAACGGGAAGGTAGGGAGGGGCTCCCAGGCAGGGGGAACTGTGTGTGCAAAGGCCTGGAGAAGGGAGAGTGTATTCAGAGTTCAGGGAATGGGCTGTGGTGCAACCTAGTGGGATGTTATGTGGGAGGGTGATGGAGGCAGAATGTCATCTCAAATTGGAAGATAGAAAGTAGAGTAGGCACCTGCAACCCCAGGGCAGCCCAGGAGGGCTTCTTGGAGTTGGAGGAGGCAGATCTTGAAGGATGAGTCAAATTAGTAGGAACATGGAATTGTTGGTCAAGATTCCTCAAGGAAAACATGGGAAGAAGAGCAGGTAAAGGACCTTCCATAGCCAGGGAGTACAAAGCCACAGTCCTGGGCCCCCTCCCTTCCTGTCCCCTTCATACCCACATGGCCCGCCCTGAAGTCCTCAGACCTAGGGCCCCAGTTGGGCCATCCTTTGGCTGAAAGTCATTACTTCCTCAAGCAGGGTTTCTCACCTGTGGCCCTGCGGACATTTGGGGTGTCCTCTGCATCCCAGTTGCTGGCCCATTTTGCAGATGTAGAAACGGAGTGTGGCCAGAAAGGCAGGTCACACGGGGCCGCATTGTCTAAAAAATTAACCAAGGATGGGCCATGAGCAGAATCCACATTCACTGGACAAAAACGACTGGAGGCCTCCATGGTTGCAGTGGTATACTGCAGGAGCCAGGACTTAGAGACGAGGCCGCCCAGGCTATGCGGGAAGATGGGAAATGGAGTCTTTATTTGGGGTGGCCTTATCCTGGCTAAAAGTCAGGAGTTCTGTTACTTTGAAAATAGAGACTGGAGCCAAGTGTGCGGTGGCTTATGCCTGTAAGCTCAGCACTTTGGGAAGCTGAGGCGAGCGGATCACTTGAGGTCAGGAGTTCGAGACCAGCCTGGCCAACATGGCAAAATCCCATCTCTACTTAAAAAAAAAAAAAAGTTATCAGGCGTGGTGGTGAGCACCTATAATCCCAGCTAGTCAGGAGGCTGAGACGAGAGAATCACCTGAACCTGGGAGGCGAAGGTTGCAGTGAGCCGAGATCGCACCACTGCACTCCAGTCTGGGCGACAAGAGTGAGACCCCATCTACAGAAAAGAAAAAGAAAATAGAGACTGGACAATGCAGAAGGAAGGAAAGCAACCACTAGTCTCCGGTGCTCACACCAGGCTAGAACAGACTACGCAGGCAAGGAACACGAGACCCCCCTAGTCAGCTGAATGTGACCCTGAAATCACAACCCCTGGCGAGACCATGGGCTTCAGCCTGGGAGGGTCCTAAGGGCAGGAACCACCTCTGACTCACGTCTTCTGTCTCCCTGTGTGCAGGGCCCACACCCGTAGCCACTCATACTGGCAGTCCTTGACCAAGTCCTCATTTTGTGCCAGCCTCTGCCCTAAGAATTACCTGCAGGGCCAGGGTTTGTGGGAGGTGAGGGAGACACTCGCCTTAGGGGCAAAATGCAGGGGGATGCCCAAGAAACTCAACCACAAAGATAAATTTTATATATATGTGTGTGTATGTATATATACACATAATTTTTTAAATAATTCAGTGGTTTTCAGTATATTTGCAAGGTCATATGACTAAAACTACTCCAATTCCAAAACATTTTTATCACCCCAAAAAGAAACTCTGTACCCATTAAAAATCACTCCCTATTCTCTTTTCTGCCAACTCCAGGCAACCACTCATCTGCTTTCTGTCTCTGTGGATTTGCTTATTCTGGACGTTGCATACAGATGGAATCCTATCATACGTACAATATGCAGTCTTCCATGGCTGACTTCTTTCACTTAGCATAATATCATCACGGTCTATCAATATCACAGCGGCCAGGCGCGGTGGCTCACGCCTTTAATCCGGCACTTTGAGAGGACGAGGCCGGTGGATCATTGAGCCCAGGACTTCGAGACCAGCCTGGGCAACATGGCAAAACCCTGTCTCTAACAAAAATACAAAAAGAAAAAAAAAAAAAATAGCCAGTCTCATAACCCGGTCTCAAAAAAATGAACAAATATCAGTATTACAGCATGTATGAGTAGCTTGTTCCTTTTCATTCCCAAAGACTTCCATGGTATGCATGCACATTTTGCCTGTGTATCCACAAGTGATGGACAAGTAGCCATCTCCACTTCTTGGCTATTATGGCCAATACTGCCATGAACATTTGTGTGCAGGTCTCTGTGTGGAAATATGTTTTTGTTTCTCTCAGGTGTATATATAACTAGGAGTGGAACTTTGGGCTCATGTGACAAGATAAGTACTATTTTAATGCAGTATTTTTTTTAAAAAAATAAAAATTAATGAAAAAGCCATGATGAACAAAATATCCACTTTTTTTTAGAGACAGAGTTTCACTTTGTTGCCCAGGCTGGAGTACAGTGGCACAATGTTGGCTCACTGCAACCTCCGCCTCCCAGGTTCAAGTGATTCTCGTGCCTCAGCCTCCGGAGTAGCTGGGATTACAGGCTTACGCCGCCATGCCTTGCTAATTTTTGTATTTTTAGTAGAGATGGCGTTTCCCCACATTGGCCAGGTTGGTCTCGAACTCCTGACCTCAGGTGATCCGCCTGCCTGGGCCTCCCAGAGTCCTGGAATTAGAGACATGAGCTACCACGCCTGGCCGCCACATTTTCAATGAAGTCAGGCTGTTGTCTGTTTTATGATCCTGCGTTACTGTGCTATCGAACAGTCATTTCCAATCAGCCTGCGGTTTCCAGGCCCACATACTTTTGTGATGGCTGACAGTAGAAAGCGAACATATTGGCAACCAGATTTTAGATACAGTCGTTGTTTCTTGAGTGTAGCACGTTTGTTAACTTTTTCCACCTGGTTCAAACTATGAGAGCTGTTTTGATAAACACATATGGGGCACACAGTTTTCCTTTTGCCTCGGGCTTTGCTATGGCTGTGACCAGCTGCACCATTTCAGTTAATCCTCAAACATCCTCGGGCACCTCTTTCTCCAACCTCCCTGCTGAGGTGAGAGGAGGGAAGGAGCTTGCTACAGTCCACAGCTGGTAAGTAGAAGAGCTGGGATTTGAACCCAGGTCTGGGCTTGGAGACTCGGCCTTCACACCGTGCCTCTCAGCAGTGTAGCCTGCAGTTGCCCAGGAGGGTCACTTTAGCTCTCTGAAGTATTTTATTCAGGCAGGGGGCAGCCTCATTGTTACGAGGACAGATGTGAATGTGCAGAATTCACTATGAAATCTGACAACCTGGGCACCATGGCAAAACCCCATCTCTACAAAAAAATACATACATACAAAAATTAGCTGAGCGTGGTGGTATGTGCCTGTAGTCCCAGCTACTCAGGAGGCTGAGGTGGGAAGATTGCTCGAGCTCAGGAAGTCAAGGTTGCAAGTGAACTGATATTAAGCCACCATACTCCAGCCTGGGCGACAGAGTGAAACCTTGTCTCAAAGGCCGGGCGCCGTGGCTCACACCTGTAATCCCAGCACTTTAGGAGGCTGAGGCAGGTGGATCACTTGAGGTCAGGAGTTCCAGACCAGCCTGATCAACATGGTGAAAACCCGTCTCTACTAAAAATACAAAAATTAGCTGGGTATGGCAGCGCACGCCTGTAATCCCAGCTACTCGGGAGGCTAATGCAGGAGAATCGCTTGAACCCGGGAGGCGGAGGTTGCAGTGAGCCGAGATGGCACCACTGCACTCCAGCCTGGGCGACAAGAGCGAAACGATGTCTCAAAAAAATAAAATAAAATAAAATAAAATAAAATAAAATAAATAAATAAACCAAGGGAAAAGAAAAGTTGCTTCCTGCCCTGGAAGTGCTTGCCATGAGCCACATCTGACACAATGGGAGGACCATCACCAGTCAAACATCCGTGTGTGCGATAGGAACTTGCCAGTCATGTCTCTCCATGTCCCCAGATGAAGCCACATGTGAAAATTTTATTTTAGAGCTAAGAGTTAGAAAAATAATTTGATTCCCCCAAGAAATAGGTATATTTTTTTCTTCATGGACAGTGAGAATATAACTGATTGTATTTTCCCTCTTTGCTTTGGCCAGCAGGAAACTCAAAGCCAAATTTGCTGCTGTAAAAGAGTAGTTGTGTAGGTTCCTGCTTATTTGTATTTTTATGTTTCCTATAGTACCATCCCTCTGGTAATTTATATTTGTCCTGATGGTTTTCAAATTTTGATTGAGATGTTGCTGTTTTATCAGGTATATTTCCTGATGGTCCCCTAAATCCTTTGTAAACGTGTCAAGTAGAAATACACTTTTTGCGAGAGCTATAAATTGCTTAGCATGTGCTTGGATGGATTATTAATCTCACCCAAAACACAAAGGTAGCAGCACTGGCATGGGTTATTCTGGGGCTCACATCCAGACCTGGTAACACCCAGCTGAGTCTGAAGACCTTTGCCTGAGCCCTGGACTCCATTTGGTTAGAGGAAGTGAGAAGGTGGGCTGGGGACCAGGCGTGGCCATTCCCACCATGCAGAACTGCTCACCCAAGCTTCATTTCTCCAGTGCACTTGCAGAGTCTGGCCAGAAGATCAGCCAAGGACCTGCAGAAAGATTCTATTCTGGTCAGAATTCTCCACCCACAGTTCCAGCCTTGGGCTTTGCATTGCCAAATAGGCAATCTTCAGAGCCAGCCGGGAGCCACACTGGGGAGACGCCTTTCAGACCCACCTTCCACCCTGCTTTCTGCCACTGTTCCTTTATAGAGCGCCTTCCATCTGCCGCGCAAGGTGTCTGTTGCTGTCAGGATGCTCTGAGATCTGTGAACATCTCCTTCAAAGGCAGTAGTGATGAGATGATACTTCCAGGGGTCTTTACATGTTAAAAGAAGGCCTTAGGAAAGGGCACAGTTTAACCCAAAAAAGGAAGAAGGCTGAATGGTGACATTTCAGGTCTCATAGTGTCTGGGTGAGGAAGAGGTTTCTGTTTCACAGGTGGGAGGGAGATGTGTGATTAGTGGGGACAGGGAACCTTGCCAGGAGCCATAAATGCTTCTGGGTGGGTCTGCAAATAAATGTGATGTGAATTTGACTGTCAAGCAAGCGGCAAGGGGTGGTCATGGAGAGGGAGGACTAGGAAAGGGGAAGGGGTCAGGGTCTTGCTCCTCCCAGCCGAGGGCACTTTCTCAGTTCCTTCTTCCTAAACCTGGACTGTTTCTCAGGCCTCCCGAGGAGGCTGCTCCCTGGGTCCTCTCTGTCATGAGAGCAGGAGCATTCCTCTCCCAGGGATCGCCATCCACGCTCAGCAAACCACTGTCCCCTACCCTGGGCAGAGAGCACCTCACAAGGAGAGCCTGGAACTCATCTCCCTCTGCCTCCTTCTTCTTCCCAGGGAAGCCCTATGGGGCGGATGACTTCCTGCCTGTGCTCATGTATGTGCTGGCCCGCAGCAACCTCACGGAGATGCTTCTCAATGTGGAGTACATGATGGAGCTCATGGACCCCGCCCTGCAGCTGGGGGAGGGTGAGTCACCACCCCCTGCCCATCAGGTGCATTGCACACCCCCAACTCAGCCATACCACGGGCACGCTAGTGGTCCAACAAGCACCTCCTGGATACCAGACTCCCGCTGAGCTCTGGACCCATGGATGCAAATGTGAATCCTACACAGGTCCTGTCCTGCGGGAGCTCACAGATTAGGGGGAGAGATGAGCCAGTGAAGAGACTGTGCCACTTCCACGTAACAAGTGCTGGAATGGTTGGAATCCCAGAAGGCATAGGAGCATGTTACCCAGACTGTGCAGTCAGGGGAGGCTTCCTGGAGGAGGTGACATCTGAGCTGAGCAATGAAAGAAAAATACAGGCAGCTGATTAAAAAAAGGGGGAAAGGCAGTCTTTGTAGCAGGAACAGCAGGAGATAGTAGTATAAAAGAAGTGGCTGAAGTGGCAGGCAGTGCTCACAGTAAGAGTCTGAGAGACAGTGACAATCGGTTCTTAGACAGGGGTGACCCCCAGGGACTCTCGGCCCCTTGCTCATAAGCCCTGGGTCAGGACCTCCGTCAGCGGGAAGTTAATGATATGAGTAAGAAGCCCTGCACTCCCCAATAGGATGAAGGCAGAGATGTGGTTTGGTCCACCCCATGCTCAGTTTCCCTTCCCCTTTCCCCCTTCCCACCACATCCTTCCACCCACTTAGCCTCAGCCACCCATCCACCAAGAATTTCCTGAGGGGAAGCCAGTCCAGATATCAGCTCTGACGGAGCCCTGACTTCCCCTCTGAGACATCAGCCTCAAAGGAGGGAACCATCCTCCCAGGCCCTGAGGGTCCCCCTTGGGCTTTGTGGTTCTTGAGATGAGCAGACACTCTTTGCATCTGTTTGCATTTTTTTTTTTGCATGTTCCAGTCTCTGGCGTGATAGTTTGATGAGATAGTTCTGTGAGTTGTTGACAGCTCAGGGGGAGCATGTTAAAGCCATGACATTCACTGTCATATATAACTTTGGCTTGTGGCACTGGGACCTCTATATCTACTTTTTTTTTTCTCTGTGGTTAAAAATGTCCTGTAATGGGAACAAGTTATCTTCCAGGAGGTCCAGGAATTCAAGAGAAGCCAAGGTTTCTTCAGCAATGGTTATCTGCTGCCCAGTGTAGCCATCTATCCATCCATCTATTCATCTGTCCATCCATATGGTCATCCATCCACCCATTCACCTACCCATCCATCCATGCATCCACTCATCCACCCAACCACCCACCCATCTACCGACTCACCCACCTCTCCATCTATCCATCTATCCATCCATCCACCCATCCATCATCCCATCATCTATCCATGCATCCATCTACTCATCGAACCACCTACCCATCCACATATTCACCCACCCACCCATCCACATATTCACTCACCCATCCACATATTCATCCACCCATCCACATACCATCTACCCATCCACCCATCCATCCATCCACCCACCCATCCGTCATCCATCCATCCATTAACCTATCCATCCATCTATCCATCCATCCATCCATCTATGCACTCATCCACATATTCACCCAGCCATCTACATATCCATCTGCCCATCCACCCATCCATCCATCCACCCACCCATCCGTCATCCATCCATCCATTCACCCATCCACCTACCCACCTATCCAACCATCCATCCATCTATACACTCATCTACCCATCCATGTATTCACCCAGTCATCCACATAACCGTCTACCCATCCATCCATCCATCCATCCACCCACCCATTCATGCACCCATCCATCCATGCATCCACTCACCTACCTAACCACCCACCCATCCACCCATCCATCCATCCATCCATCCATCCATCCACCCATCCGTCATCCATCCATCCATCCATTCACCCATCCACCTACCCACCTATCCATCCATCCTTCCATCCATCCATCCATCCATCCATCCATCCATCCATCCATCCATCCATCTATACACTCATCTACCCATCCATGTATTCACCCAGCCATCCACATAACCATCTACCCATCCATCCATCCATCCACCCACCCACCAACCCATTCATGCACCCATCCATCCATGCATCCACTCATCCACCTAACCACCCACCCATCTACCTATCCATCCATCCATGCACCCACCCATCTGCCCATCCACATATTTGCCCACCCACCCACATATTCATCTACCCATCCACATATCCATCTATCCATCCACCTACCCATCCACTTATTCACTCACCCACCCATTCACATATTCGCCCACCCTCCACATACTCATCCACCCATCCACATATTCATCTACCCATCCACCTACCATCCACCCACCCACCCACATATTCACCCACCCACCCACATATTCACTCACCCACCCATCCACATATTTGCCCACCCTCCACATATTCATCTACCCATCCACATATCCATCTACCCATCCACCCACCTACCCAATCACCCACCCATTCATCTACCATCCATCCATCCATCTACCCATCCACTCACCCATCTACCCCTCCACTCATCCACCCACCCATTTATCCATGCCAGACACATGGGCTGTGGTGTAGAACAAGACAAGTAAGGCTGATAGCCTTGTGTGAATGAATTAATGCTTCATTCTGCATCCCACATTTTGGGACTCCTACCTCATCAGGCCCTTGTGGGCCTTCTTCCTTGGTTTCCCCAAGGAAGGGAAGCTCTCAGCATGCACACAGAAGAACCACAGGCACGGTTGCTGAGCAGGAAAAGGGCAGGGACATCCTTGGGCTAGCAGCCCTCTCCTATGGACTTGCATCACCCACCCCAATCCTGCCATGGCCTCCTGGGATCCTTCTTCCTGTTCCCAGAAGCCTAGGGGATTTGGGTGAGAAAGAGAGAAGTTCTTGAGACCTGACAGCATGTCAATTCTGGGCTACTTCAAGTATTTGGAGGACAAGTCAAAGTACGAAAAAAGTTCATAAAGGTCCTAAATAGTTCCTGACCAAGGCTGCCTGCATGCCCTGCATCCAGCCCTTTTGCCAGACTTGAGTAGGCAGAGTCCTCCACCCCACCTCTGGCCCCATAGGGAGGGCAGGGGGCACAGTGTCCCTCCTGGCAGCCCTGTCTGACCAAGGCAGTGTCACACCTCACCCATGGCAGCTCCAAGGGCCAGAGGACAAACCCACACCACACTGTGCACACCACCAGGGTTGGGGGGAGCGGCGTGGCACGGACACATCCCTTCACCTCTCTCTGCCCTACTTCAATAGTCAGGGTGTGGGAGGTACAGCACCTAGGACAGCCAGCCTTGCAGGCGTTTACCTGTGGCATCGAGATGACCTTGGGGCTCTCCAGCGAGGACAGGGGTTTCCACCTTTCAACAGCCTGGACCCTTCATCTCAATGGATCTGGGTCCCAGGGCAGAGGGGCACGGGTGAGGTGGTGTTTCTGAGTTTCCCTGGCTTAGCCCTCCTGGCTTAGTGGGGTGGTGATGCAGAGGTACCTGATTGCCTCAACCTCTGCAGTGCAGGTTGGGAGGGAGCCTGAGCCCTGACAGAGCTCAGAGATGCTTAGGGTGGGAGATGGGGGTTCCCAGAATCCCCAGACTCTTGGGAACTTAAGTTGCTAGAATCTGAGAGAACTAACACAAAGTGGAGTAAAAAGAGCAGTCTGGAGGCTGGATTTGGGGCTCAGTTCTGCCTCTGACTGACTGGAAACCCTGGGCAAGTCACCTAACCTCTCTGGCTCGCAGAAGTGAAGACATCAGGCTAGATTGGTAGTTTTCAAACTGTCTGGGTGCTCTTGTATTCTGCAGAGGTGGCTGGGTGTTAGTTTGTTTGGGATGCTTAATAAAATACCATAAACTGGATAACTCTGGAACCATGGAAATGTATGTCTCTCAGTTCTGGAGGCTGGGAAGTCCAAGATCAAGGCACCAGCAGACTCAGTGTCTGGTAAGAACCCCAGTTTCTGGCTCATAGATGGTGGGTTCTTGTTGTATCTTCACATGGCAGAAGGGACAAGGCAGCTCTCTGGTACTTTTTTTTTTTTTTTTTGAGACAGAGTCTCTGTCTGTCACCCGGACAGGAGTGCAGTGCTGTGATCTTGGCTCACTGCAACCTCTGCCTCCCAGGGTCAAGCAATTCACCTGCCTCAGCCTCCCAAGTAGCTGGGCTTATAGGCCCATGCCACCATACCTGGCTAATTTTTGTATTTCAGTACAGACAGGGCTTCACCATGTTGGCCAGGCTGGTCTCAAACTCCTGATCTCAAGTGATCTGCCTGCCTCAGCCTCCCAAAGTGCTAGGATTACAGGTGTGAGCCACCATGCCCAGCTGGCACTTCTTCTATAAGGGCACTAATCCCATTTATGAGGGCTCCACCCTCATGACCTAATGACCTCCCAAAGGCCCCACCTCCTAACACCATCACATTGGAGGTTAGGATTTCAACATAGGATTTGGGAGTAGGAGGACCTGAACATTCAGACCTTAGCACATGGGGCAGGATGAGAGATGGAGCTGGGCCCTGTCTTCCTGTGTTTCGCAGTTCAGGTGAGCAAGCCATTCTGTGTTCAACAGAAAGCCTGCAAGTCGGATTCTGTGCACCTTGGGACCTTCAAATTCTCTCAGCCTGTTCCATGTGCTGCAGTTTAGCAAAAGGATCCCACTTTCCTTGCAGCAGGCATGTGGGGCAGGAGACATCAGGGACTTGTGCAAGGAAGGGCCTGAGTGCCGGCTTGCTGGGACCCCTGCCCCCTTTCTAGCCTCTCTCTTGTGTTCCCACTCCCCCCACCCCCCCACCCCCTGCCCCCGTGAAGTCATGGGGCAGACAGGTGACCCAGGCGGCTGCTGGGCACCTGGCTGGAGCCAGCCCAGAATCCTAACCTCTCCTAAAATCCTGGCCAGGCTGGTCCCAAAAGTGCCCTCATGGACCCCTTTGCCCATGTCCCTTCCCTAGTCTGCCTGAGAGCTGGCCATGCCAGGCTGGTATCTTTCCAGGGGCAGTGGGTTTTTCTAATCAATGCATTCGCCCAGGAGAGAACAGCCTGCTCCAAAACTCACGGTGGGGCCGCCTGCCACCTAGTGGTCCTGGCAGGCATTTCATGGCCCCGAGTCAAAGAGGGAAGTTGGCAGAGAGAGCGGCCTCACAAAGAAGCCGGGGTCCAGCAGGCAAACGTGCAGCGGCAGGGCTTGACTGCTCCCCTTTCACCCATGAGGGTGAGACACCCCCAGAGCACCTCCCTGAGGCCTTGTAGCCACCATGCGTTATTCACGCATTCTGAGGCCCTGTACTTCACACATAATCATTTCCTTTTCACAACGTTATGGCATTTGCAGATGAGGAAACTGAGGCATAGAGAGACCATTAGCTCACCTGAATTACAGGGCTGGCTGCTACGGTACAAAGACCTAGATCCTGTTCTCTGACTCCAAAACTGAAGGTTTACAGTCAGCACACTGCACTCACCTCTCCATTCCCAGCCAGGAAGACATAAGCCAGACAGGAAACAGGACGACTGAGGGATGCCAGGTAGAGGACATGGACTCGGCGCAGCTAGGGCTGGGGGCACCAGAGCTGACTTCCTGGCCTGGGGCTTTAAACCCAACTTAAAATGGAGATAAATAAGTAGTTTAGTGGTTCTTATTAGGGACACCAAGCCAACCTCCATGGTAGCTTTAATTTAGTTTTTTCAAAAATGTCTGTTATTTATTTTTTTTTTTTTTAATTTGAGATGGAATCTCACTCTGTCACCCAGGCTGGAGTGCAATGGCATGATCTCGGCTCACTGCAACTTCCATCTCTCAGGTTCAAGCGATTCCCCTGTCTCAGCCTCCAGAGTAGCTGGGATTACAGGCATGCGCCACCATGCCCAGCTAATTTTTGTACTTTTGGTAGAGACAGGGTTTCATCATGTTGGCCAGCCTGGTCTGGAACTCCTGACCTCAAGTGATCCACCTGCCTCGGCCTCCCAAAGTGCTGAGATTACAGGCGTGAGCCACTGCGCCCAGCCATCTCTTTTCTATGCTGCTATGAAAGGATGGGTGATCCTGTGGCCCTAAACCCTTTTATCTTACCCCCCCCCCTTACCACCTACTGAACCGGGGTGTGAACTTGTCCCATATTGGCTGTAGAATTGGTGCAGATGTGTGGGCCAGCTTCACCCAGTGTAACAGTTAGGAATGCTTTGGGCTGCACGTAACTCACAAAAGTAACTAATAGTGGCTTAAGTCAGAGCAAGGAATTGGTTTGTCTCTTGCATCAAGAAGTCCAGGCTAAGCACCTGGTAAGGATGGCATTTTGCATCCAGGGAACTATGGACCCAGCTCTTTCCATCTTTCCTTAGCATGTGGGCCTTTGGCTTTGTGTCTGTCACCTCTGATCAGAAGACAGCTGCAGTGACCCCACTACCTCTGGGTTCCAGGCAGAAGGAAGGGTGACAGGCAAAAACCCTAAGGGATATATCCACTGAGTCTGTCTCTTTCAAAGACTTTCCTGGAAGCCCCACCCAGCCTTCCACTTACATCTAAGGCACCACAGCAGAGTCTCCTGCCTCTACCCAAGCTGCAAGGGAGTCTGGGAAGTGAGCATTTCAGCTGATGTTACTTCCCCAAATAAAAGCACAGTTCAGTTAGGTAGAAGGGGGAGACGTGATTTAAGTGGGGCACTAGCAGAATCTGCCTTGTGTCAAAAATCATCATCCTGGCCAGGCACGGTGGCTCACGCCTGTAATCCCAGCACTTTGGGAGGCCAAGGCAGGTGGATCACTTGAGGTAAGGAGTTCAAGACCAGCCTGGCCAACATGGTGAAACCCCATGTCTACTAAAAATACAAAAAGTTAGCCGGGCGTGGTGGTGTGTGCCTGTAATCCCAGCTACTCAGGAGACTGAGGCAGGAGAATCGCTTGAACCTGGGAGGCGGAGGTTGCAGTGTGCCAAGATCACATCATTGCACTGCAGCCTGGGCAACAAGAACGAAACTCCATCTAAAAAAAAAAAAGAAAAAAATCATCATCCTGGCACTGGAAGGGCTGGGCAGAAAGGCCTGTCCAGTGGCGGGAAAGCCCAAGGAAGCACCATGGAGGTGGGCGGCGCTGGAGACCAGAGAGACCAGGGTATCCAGGGTCTCCTCGCCCTCCTCTGGGCCCTTGATCTCTCTATGACCTTGGCCAAGCCACCTTCCCTCTCTGGGACTCGGTTTTCTCTCTCTAGAATGAGGGGGCTTAACAAAGTTAGTATTTCTCAAACCTTTTAACCAAAGTCCCAAACAAGCTCAGGAGAATGAATTTGTAAGCATCGTGTAAAATATTGCCTTTTATCTTAAAAGTTCATGAAAATGTTGCAGTCTGAAGTATCTCAAAGCTTAAATTACTTTAGGAAACACTGTGTATTAAGAATATGTGTGAGGCCAAGGCAGGAGGATCATCTGAGGCCAGAAGTTCAAAACCAGCCTGGGCAACATCGCTAGACCCCTTCTCTACAGAAAATTTAAAAATCAGCCTGCAATCGCTTGAGTCCAGGAGTTGGAGGCTCCAGTGAGTTATATGTGAATTAACTTAAGAAATGGATACATAAATGATTCAAATTTTATACTTATTTAAAATCTTTAAAAATTGCATGTAATGGTATAACCATAATTAAAATTTCCTCTCCATCTTTTTAAAAATTACTTTAGAACAGATAATGCATTCACATGGCTCAAAATTCTAAAGCATATCAAAAGCTCCTTAATTTATAATGAGGTGGTGTCCTAATAAACCCACCGTAAATTGAAAATATCTTAAGTTGAAATGCATTTAATCCACCTAACCTACTGAACATCATAGACTAGCCTACCTTAAACATTCTCAAAACACTTACATTAGCCTACAGTTGGGCAAAAATCATCCAAAAGCCTATTGTGTGTGTGCCAAAAATCAATCACACAAGCTGGGCGTGGTGGCTCATGTCTGTAATCCCAGCACTTTGGGAGGCTGAGATGGGTGGATCACCTGAGGTCAGGCATTCAAGACCAACATGGTTAACATGGCAAAACCCCGTCTCTACTGAAAATACAAAACTTAGCTGGGCGTGGTGGCAGGCACCTGTAATCCCAGCTACTTGGGAGGCTGAAGCAGGAGAATCACTTGAACCCAAGCGGTGCAGGCTGCAGTAAGCCGAGATCGCACCACTGCACTCCAGCCTGGGCGACAGAGCAACAGAGCCAGACTTAGTCAAAAAAAAAAAAACCACCTCACACAAAGCATATTTTATAATAAAGTGTTGAATATCTCATGTAATGTATTGAATACTGTACTGAAAGTAAAAAACAGGATGGTTGTATGGGTTCTGGAAGCATGGTTTCTACTGAATGTATATCACTTTCACACCATCATGAAGTCAAAAAATCATAAATGGAAGCATCGTAACTCACAGACCATCTATATGTGATACACACACAGTGAGAAGTCTCCTGCCCACCCTGTCTCCTGACCCCCCCTTTCCCCACACTGAAGGTATTCTGTTTCTGTCTCTTGTGTATCCTTTAAATTTTTTAATGTTTTAAAAATCATTTTTTAAATAAGCAAGAGTTTTGTCCCCAAGGGGAGCCAATGAAAAGTTTTGAGCAGGGCCCAGACAGCTCAGGGCTGGACTCTAGGAAACTTTCTGAGAGTGGAGGGTGGGCATGCAGTTGAGCTCAGCTGTTGAAGCAGGTGACCCAGGCAGTGGTGGTGGGCGGGGCTTGGAGGAGGTGGGTGGGGCAGGCCAAGCTCCTTGCCTCTGGTGGGTGGAGGCCGTCCTAGCTCAGGTTCCACACCCTTGTCCACGCAGGTTCCTACTATCTGACCACCACCTACGGGGCCCTGGAGCACATCAAGAACTACGACAAGATCACGGTGACCCGGCAGCTGAGCGTGGAGGTGCAGGACTCCATCCATCGCTGGGAGCGCCGGCGTACGCTCAACAAGGCCCGGGCCTCCCGCTCCTCCGTGCAGGTGAGGCCTGGGACTGAGAGTGGGAGGGGCCCGATGGGACCATGTCCCAGACACCATCCCTGCGGCCTAAGGAGCCGTGACATTGCCTGGCTGTGCCAGCCGCCCAGCCCTGCCTTAGGGGAGCAGTGAGACTCCCCACACCAGAGGAAGGGCCCCCAGCCCCTGCTGCCAGCGTGTGTCCAGGACTTGGGTGCATCTGGAAACGTATCAGCAGGCGTCGGTGTTCTTGCTGGGCAAGCAGGAAGGGTGTGGGAGGAATGAGACACACCCATAAGTCCTTAGCGCCTCCTACAACCCAGCACCCTACAAGGGCTGGAGATGGGGACTTGTCATCGCAGTCCCTGCCTTTAAGGAGCCCACAGGCTGATCTGCAGCCTTATCCCTTAGTCCCTGGACACATGCAGCAGCTGTCAAGGGTCTGCGTAACCCCCACCAACCCAGTGACCCACCCCTCCCCATATCTCTCTATACAGGTTCAGTATTCAAACCAGTCCTGCCCCTCCCCAAGTCCATCACCCCACCCACCCCCCAGGCTGTATCAAATCCAGCTGCCCCCAGTTCCCCAAACATGCCCAGCCCAGTTCACTGGCTGCTCAGCCTCTGCCCTCGCTGGTCAATCTCCCCTTCTTCACTGGCTGTCACTGCCCATCCTTTAAGACGACTCCATTTCTCTTCCGATAAGCCTTCCCTGATACACACACACACACACACACCGTTTCCCACAGGCTGGGTGGGGTGCCCTCCTCTGGGCTTCCTGCAGTCTCCCCCTTTACAGTGCATATCACATCCTATCATCCTCTGCATATGAAGCCATCACCTCTGGGAGGGCACAGCCCATGGTTCACATGCCTCAGGGGCCCAAGCCCAAGGCCTGGGACAGAGCGGGACTGGGTGTGTAAAAAAAGGAGAGAGTTGGACCAGTGAGCCAGGCACATTCAGAGCCGGGAGCAGCTATGCAGACTCACTCCCCTGACACCCAGAGCACACCAGTCCTGAGCCCCACTCCTGGCTTTCAAGATGATGCATCTACAATAAGCAGAGCCCAGGCCTGGGAGGCAGGAGGCTTGAGTTCTGGACCTGGCCCTGTACTAACTTGCTGTGTGACCCTCAGCAATCCCTGCCCCACTCTGGGACTCAGTTTCCCTGCCCAATGGCTAATCAATTTAATACCTGACTCTCTGGGGAGAAAACAAAAGCTCTGATTTTAGTTTCTGTCCATTTCCATGGTGTGAGCCCTCCATGGCCAACTTCAACTTGGCATCACTGAATGTGGAGCTGGAAAGAAATGTATGCGATTGGCTCTCCCCGGCGGGTGTGAGCCAGCTCCAGCACACCTCTGTTCCCATCCCGTCCCAACACCCCGGCCTCCCACGGACTGTAGGGACACGGATGTTCTTGATCCAAGCCTGGCCCAGGCATCCCGTACTTCCTGCTTCCACCTTAGGGGTTCCTGATGCTGAGTCAGGCAGAGCATGGGTGAAACGGACCACCCACTGTTGGGGAGAGGGAAGCTTTGGGGGGGACCCTCAGCACCACATCTGGGATCTGGGGAGGGCACTACCCTCTGCCCCCTCCCAGTGCCTCCTCTGTACCCCATGCCTTGAGGGGTGGGCACCCTTCCCTGGGGAGGGAAGCCCAGAGCCGGACAGTCCCCAGCAGGTGGATAGTGCCCTGAGAGGCCTAATGGAGGACAAGGAGCCCTAAGGTAGCCACTAAGACGGAGGGAGTGGGCCGGGCTTTTCCCCTCCTGGAAGAAATGGGCGGTCCCCGTGAAGCTCTTGACAGGAGCCCGGCCCCGCCTAAGCCCTAGCCACCATTGGCCATCACGGTCTCTGCGATGCTGGATCCTCAGCCGCTTCCCGCGCAAGTCTGCTGTTCCCAAGCCGGCCACAAGGGGACAGCCCCGCGCGCAGCGTCCCTGCCTGCAGCCCTGAGCCCCGGGGAAGGCGAGGCCGCTCCGGGCTGGAGCTTCCAGCACCTGCTCACCCATTTCTGGTAGGCGGCCGCTATCCCCACTTTACAGCCGAGGCTCGAGGAACCAAGGCCACACAGGCAGTGGGAGCGGATTCAAAGCCCGGCAGGTGTGGGGCTGGGTCCCCAGGGGTGGAGGACGGCGGGCGGGCGCCCTGCTCGTGCTGTGAGTGCCAAGCCCCAGCCCGCAGGCATCGCCTCGGCCTTCCCGTCCTGCACTATGGGTGGGACCTTCCCCACCCGACTGCGCCCAGCCTCCTTCACCCGGTCCCCTCCCGCTTTACCAAGCCCTACCCCACGCAGCTCCTCAGAGCCCCAGGGCCCTTGCAGCCCTACGGGGCTGGACTGTGCTGCCCGCCCGCACTATGGGATGCCCGGGGCGGGGGGGGCCTCGCGTCTCCCTTCTTGTCTGTGCTGCCCTCTGTGCCCAGCATTGCGCCTGGGGTGCAGGGAACTCACCTGGAGTGGGGGAGGGAATGTATGAGTGAATGAATGGTGGGGAGCCTGTGGACCAGCAGCCAGGGGGCGCGCTGGCTCCTTGTTGGAGGGACCCCAAGTCGCCTCTTCATTCATCTCCCAGAACGGTCGACCCAGCTGGGAAGCCAGGCAGGGAAGCCTCTGCAGGCTCACGGCAGAGACTGGAAAGGCGCAGGTGCCAGACTCACAGCCCCTTCGGCGCCCGCCACCCGCTATCCATCCAGGGAGGGGCCTGGGCCGGAAGAGGGTGCCTGGAGTCACAGGGCCCCGCCGTGACCGCAGGCCCTGCGTGTCTCCGCAGGACTTCATCTGCGTGTCGTACCTGGAGCCCGAGCAGCAGGCGCGGACGCTGGCGTCGCGGGCGGACACCCCAGCCCAGGCGCTGTGCGAGCAGTGCGCGGAGAAGTTCGCGGTGGCTCGGCCGCAGGCGCACCGGCTGTTCGTGCTGGTGGACGGGCGCTGCTTCCAGCTGGCGGACGACGCGCTGCCACACCGCATCAAGGGCTACCTGCTGCGCAGCGAGCCCAAGCGCGACTTCCATTTTGTCTACCGGCCCCTGGACGGTGGCGGCGGCGGCTGGAGCCCACCCTACCTGGTGGTGCGGGAGCCCAACTTCCTGTGAGTCCCTCCCGGGGCGCCTTCCCTCACCCCCAGGCGCACATCTGGCTCCGGCTCTGGCTGCGCACTCCCGACAGCGACGTCCACGCAGCACAGGGACATGGGCCATTCCATGACGTGCCCAGGCCAACAGGACAGTTGCCAACTGTCCTGTGTCGCAGGACAGTTGTGAAAATAACATGATGCGCGGCCAAGACCACTTCCTGAGGGCAAGTCATAGCACTGAGACACTGAGAGGCCATGTTCTTCATGAGACAGAAAGGGAAACAGACTCAGAGAGGAGAGAGGCGCTCCAGGCCGCTGCAGCCAACAAACCCGCGCCCTCTTCACACGCAGCTCCTCAGGCCATTCCCCATGAGTCCCCCACACCCACCCCATCCTCGGTCTTTGCAAAGACGGGCCCGAGCTTAGTTTCCCCAGGACTGGCCGAGGAAGGGGCACTGGCCACAGCTGCTCCCCGCGCCCCTCAGAGTGGACCCAGCATCTCAGGAGCACCTCAGGGTGTGGGTTAAGAGACAGGCCTCCACCCCTGCACCAGAGCCTGTCCTTAGCTCCCAGTGCCCCCAGACCCCGCAGCTCTGTGCCCCCCAAGAAGTAGCCAGACACACGTCGGGGCGCCAAGCAGGGCCAGCTCCATGGACCCATGGACAAGCCCAGCCCCGCCTCAGGGAAAACAGGGCCTTTCCCTACAGGACACGCCCCAGAGCTGTGGCAGATTGCAGGAGCCATTGTGTGGGGAGAATTTAATAAAAATCCCTTTTGAAAATGACCTTTCCTTTTCTGAAGGGTCTGGAGCTCTGCACAGCCAGCCCTGCATTCACAGCCTCACCTCCTTCCCAGGTGGCTTCAGAAGACCCTCTCTTTGCCATGGGGATCCTGTCCTCTGCCAGAACCTGTGGCATACTCTTAGCCACCCTCAGCCCTTGGGACCCTGGGCCCTGTCTGCCCCTCAGCCTCCCACCATCCTTGGTTCCCATCATTCCCAGCTTAGGATCAGAACCATCTGTCACCTCTCCCAGAGATGCCATTCCCTGTAGTCTTTGCCTGGTCAGCTCCTATACATCCTCCTCCAGGAAGCCTTTTTTTTTTTTTTTCCCCCCGAGATGGGGTCTCGTCTCATTCTGCTGCCCTGGTGGGAGTACAGTGGTGTGATGAGAGCTCACTGCAGCCTCAACCTCCTGGGCTCAGGAGGTCCTCCCACCTCAGCCCCCAAGTAGCTGGGACTACAGGCAGGTACCACCACACCTGGCTAATTTTTGGTATTTTTTGTAGAGACAGGGTTTCACCATGTTGCCCAGGCTGGTAGGAAGCCTTTCCTAATTCCCCAGGTTGGACCAGACAGTCCTCCCATGGTCTGTCTGGCCCAGCCGTGCTCCCACAGCCCTCTGGACTTGGACTTGTCTGTCTCACAAGAGAGACCATCAAATTTTACTATCTACCGATGCCTCTGCTTTCTTCTTTTTTTTTTTTTTTAGACGGAATCTTGCTCTGTCACCCAGGCTGGAGTGCAGTGGTGCGAT
The DNA here is from genome assembly GCF_003255815.1 of Theropithecus gelada. Lineage (NCBI taxonomy): Eukaryota > Metazoa > Chordata > Mammalia > Primates > Cercopithecidae > Theropithecus > Theropithecus gelada. The sequence goes on from NC_037675.1 coordinate 94,116,199, forward strand.
CTTGGCTCACTGCAAGCTCCACCTCCCGGGTTCATGCCATTCTCCTGTCTCAGCCTCCCGAGTAGCTGGGACTACAGGCGCCCGCCACCACACCTGGCTAATTTTTTGTATTTTCAGTAGAGACGGGGTTTCACTGTATTAGCCGGAATGGTCTCAATCTCCTGACCTCGTGATCCGCCCGCCTCAGCCTCCCAAAGTCCTGGGATTACCGGCTTGAGCCACCGCGCCCAGCTTTTTTTTTTTTTTTTTTGACAGAGTCTTGCTCTATCACCCAGGCTGGAGTGCAGTGGCTCAATCTCAGCTCGCTGTGCAACTTCTGCCTCCTGAGTTCAAGCAATTCTCGTGCCTCAGCTTCTCGAGTAACTGGGATTACAGGCACCTGCCACCACCCCTGGCTAATTTTGTATTTTTAGTAGAGATGGAGTTTTGCCATATTGGCCAAGCTGGTCTCAAACTCCTGACCTCAAGTGATCCGGCCGCCTTGGCCTCCCAAAGTGCTGGGATTACAGGCGTGCGCCACCACACCCAGCTGAGGCCTCTGTTTTCTCCACCAGATTTGCACCATTTGTGTCTGTCCTCAGCATTGATTGGAAATAGGTATTCATGAGTGCTTTCCACATGTCAGCGCTTTGCTAGGCCCTGGGAACCTGCACAGAACTCATGCAGAGCCACAGCATGAGTGGTCCTGAGCTGGGCATCCAGGGAATGGCAACTGGAATGGGCTGAGTTAAATTCCTGGGCACCAACCAGTTCACTCATCCAGTCAACAAACACCTGTTAGACTGGACCTGGGCCAGCACGATGGGAGCTGCAAGGGGTACTCCCAGATGCAGCCTGGTCCTGGAGGTTGGTGTCACCGATGTTGAATAAAAGGCAAATACCCAGACGGTGAGGGCACCCAGCCATGATCCCAGATTGCCCCCCACCACCCTCACCCCAATCCCTGCCAATGCAGACACCATTCTCTTCCTCTGCTTCCAAGCTCCCGTTGGTCCTGGGCTGGCCTAGGCAACACAGCCTTGTGCCCCAGCTCTCAGGCCATCAGCACCCTGCCACTCGCTAGGCCCGTGCAATCTCACAGATGCTGACAGATGCCCATACATTCTTCAAAATCCATCTTCAGGCTCATAAGCCTGGTGGGAAAGGTTAGGGGATTCTGTTTCCCCAACCACCCTGTGGGCCAGGTATGGCCCAGGCTTGGGGTGGAGCTGGGGTTCAGAGGGTAAAAGGGCACCTGCCCTGCTCTGGGTTCTGATGCCTGCTTCCCAGGAATGGGACGGAGCTTACCAGTGGCCTGGACTGAGGGAGTCGCTGTAAGAACATGTGTATGTGTGCATGCGTGTGTGTCAATGTGTGTTTGCACGTGTGGGCCAGGCCCTCCATTCTGAGGCCAATGCTGGAATCCACCTTTCAGGAGAGGCTGGCGAGTCCCCATGAGCCCCCAGACAGCAGGAGAGGGGTTACCTGGAGCACTTGCCATCTGGATGCCTGTGCCCCCAGGGCACAGCCTGTGACTGGGAAAACTGGGGGGCCTGACCCAAAGCCAGGAGACAACATAATGTGAGCTTCAGGAGTACCTGGCACTGGTTAGCGATTCCCCTGCATCATTTTATTTAATCCACGAAACAGCCTCTTAGTGGGACGTATTTATGGATGAAGCCATGAAGGCCCAAAGAAAGATGTATTGGTCTGTTAGGGCTGCCACAGCAAAGTGCCACAGAATGGGGAGCTTAACAGACACTCATTTTCTCACAGTTTGGAAGGCTGGAAGTTCAAGACCAAGGTGTTGCAGGGTTGGTTTTTCCTGAGACCTCCCTCCTGAGCTGGCAGAGGCCACCTTTTCTCAGCGCCCTCACTCAGTCTCCTCCCTGGTCACACATCCCTGGTGTCTCTTCTTATAAGGACATCAGTTGTATTGGATTAGGGCCCACCTGAGTGGCCTTATTTAACTTTATTTATTTATTTATTCTTGTTTTGTTTTGTTTTATTTTTTTCTGAGACAGAGTCTCGCTCTGTTGCCAGGCTGGAGTGCAGTGGCATGATCTCGGCTCACTGTAACCTTTGCCTCCCGGGTTCAAGCAATTCTCCTGCCTCAGCCTCCGGAGTAGCTGGGATTATAGATGCCCGGCACCATGCCCAGCTGATTTTTGTGCTTTTAGTAGAGACGGAGTTTCGCCATGTTGGCCGAGCTGGTCTTGGACTGCTGACCTTGAGTGATCCGTTGCCTCGGCCTCCCAAAGTGCTGGGGTTATGGGCATGAGCCACGGTGCCCGGCCTAACTTTAATCATCTCTTCAAAGGCTCTGTCTCCAAACGCAGTCACCTTCCCATTTTCTCAATCACAGCTCCCTGGGGGCAGAGGCATCCAGATGAAAAGGCTCCAGGTAACCCCTCTCTTGTGCTCTGGGGGCTCACGAGGGCTCCCTGGCCTCTCCTGACAGGTGGACCCCAGCATTAGCCTCAGGGCAGTCACACACACACGCGCATGCCCTGGGGTGCTAGGGGTTAGGGCTGCGACCTACACATTTTTGGAGGGACACTATTTAGTCTATAGCTGGGGGTGACTTGTCCTGCCCAGTTCATGCCAGCAAAATGAGTCTGACCCTCAACCTGCGGCTCTCTATCCTGCCCTCATGCCGCATCCCAAGTGACATATCTGTAGAAAACCAAAGTTGGACACGCCTTGGCTGTCAAACCCCAGTTCCTGGGGACCCTGCCTGAGGCAGTGGCCATTGTAATCTGACTGCCGGGCCCGGGATGCAACTGATGAGCCCGGGCATCTCCACAGCCCCAAGCGAGGGCTGAGGAGTCCAGAGCTGGGCGTGTGTGTGTCCAAGGGTGACCTGGCCACAGGCTGTGATGTGTGACAGGGTCTGTCTGTGTCTCCTCCCTGGCATTTGTCCCTCTCCCCATGGCCGGCTGGCTCCCTCCTTCCTGTGCTTTTACACTTCACAGCCTGTGGGTGGGACTGGGCCAGCAGTGCTGGGAGAAGCCACCCAGGGTTTTCACAGAGAGACCGGGCATGCCTGGCCCTGTGCCTCCCCATCCCCTTGGCCCTCCCATGATGGCTGGGCACAATGTCCTGCCTGCCATGAAATGTCCCAAACTGACACTGAAGAGGCCTGGCCTTGGATGGCCCCACAACCCCTTAATGGGGTGTACTGCCTTCTCCTCAGGAATAAGCAAGTTTCTTCTGTCAAGGTCCAGACCCACAGATGAGGTGGGTAGAGAGAAACAGAAACCCGGGGGCGGGGGACAGCCAGAGGAGCAGTTGGGGGGGGTCCCCTGGTGCAGGGTAGACACCCCTTCCCTCACCCCACATACACTCACAGATGAGCCTCCCCCCCCCCCCCCCCCCCCACTCAGCAGGCCCGAGGCCGTGTCTGCAAAGCCGGGCACACATTTGTGAGTCTGGTTGCCAGGTACCCGCTCAGCTGGCCGGGATCCAGGACTCAGATGCCTCCTGCTAAGAGGGATCGTCAGGTGGAGGAGAGGGAGCAGCTGTGGCTGGCAGCAGGCCCTACCGTCACAGGAAGGTCACGTGGAGCAGGGCCTTGGAGAGAAAAGTGCCACCTCCCAGTGGCGGCTTTTCTCCTCCCGTTTGCTGGGAAATGCTAGCTTCCAGGAAAGCTGTACAGGAACCTCATCTTTGCAGCCCACGCAGCCCTAAGCCAGCAGGAAACTGAGATGTTTGACTTCAGGGTCAGAAAACCTACTCAGCAATACAGTGGGGAAAACTGAACTAGAGCCAGAAGACCTGGACTCCAGGCCAGCTGCAAGCCCTGTGCACGTCCTCAATGGCTTTGTGCCTCGGTTTCCCCCTTCTTAAAATGACAATGCATATTATATCCTAACCTTCCAGGCTAGTTGCAGGGATCCTCCAAGTTCCTGGGTGGGGGCAGGCAGGGGAAGTCTCAGATCTTCTTGAAATGGTAAATCAACTCAAGGCTAGCACATACGGGCACGGAGGGTGTTCACTGCCAAAGTTGCATGGCTGAGGGGACAAGTGGGGCTGAAATCAGAGCCTGCACCCTGTCTTTGGGCCCATGTCCACTCAGAGGAAGGGACATCTTTTCCAAATCTGTGTGAAGGGATTTTATGGTCTAGAGTGAGTACAGGACTCAAATCTGGGGGTTGCTGAGCAATGGGGCTACTTTCTGTTCAATGTGACCAGCAGAAGGCACAGCACTTTACGGGTCCTGCAGAATGGATGGCGTGTAACCAGCCTGGAGCAAGGAAAGAGGGCATCCTGGAGACAGGGGTGTCTGCACTAGGTCTTGAAAGATAAGAGGTTGGCCAGAGCAGACGGGAACCGAAGAACCCCTTCTAGACTATTTGAAGACAATTTTCCATGGGTCACTTGCATTTCTGCATGTATAGTGAAAAGTCGTTGACAGCTTTTATTCCAGACTGTGTTTTTAAGATTACTTGAGTATCTCGGAAGATCCGGATCGTTTCTCCCTCCTGGGAAGAGAGCAGATTTTTTCTCCTGACGAGGATGATAAAATCATACTTCTCACTTTGGAGAATAATGTCTCCTTCCAGGGCAAAACGTGGGCAGGAGTGCTAGCCACCTTCTCTAAATGATTGAGTTTCCCAAGCTTGAGATTTCTGAGCCGTGACACGGACCCACTGTGTGCTGAGCATCCACCCGGGTCCACCTCTGTAACACTCAGGGGACCTGACAGGTAGGAGTCGTCAAAGCAAACATGAGGCTCGTGCACCCTTCTGCGCCGTGTCTCATAGAGTCCTTTGTCTTTGACACTGGAGTCTCCTATCTGCCAGCACCTATGAGACTGCACAGGCTGCCTTGCTGGCCTGCAAGTGGGTAAAACCCCAGACTCCCGGCAGTTCTTGACAATGAAGAAGGAAGACAGTGAAAAATCATGGAAAAAGTAATGAGACTATGCGGTATGCAGGGGAACCAGCCACTTCAAGATGGCTTAAACATAAAGCCTGAGACGAGAAGTGGGAGATGGGCCTGAGTGAGCAGGTTGGACCAGGCCCTGAATGGTCTTGACTGGCAGCAGACGGAGTCTGGAAATCCTCTGCCCATAATTAGGAACCGGATTGGAGGGGCCAGGTTGAGGCAGGGGAGGCTCTGCTGAATCCTGCCCTGGCACTCTGGCCAGGAGGGGAGGTATGAACGGGGAAAGGGCTGTGGGATGGGAGGCAGAGTTAAGTTTGGGAAATGTTGAACATGGAAAATCAGCAGAATGTGGTGGCCGACTGGAATGTGTGAAAGGAGAGAAAGGATCCTAGAGAAAACTTCCAGATTTCTGGCTTGGATGCTGTGATGAGGGGCGGTGCTATCAGCTCAGCGAGCGGGGAATGCAGGCTGGAGGGCAAACAAAATGCATCAGCTTTGGGTGTGTGGAGTGTGAGGGGCACGCAGGACACCAAGTAGATGTGGGGTCAACAGGGGCCTCTGTCCCTGTTAAGGGTCAAATATTCTGCAGAGCGGAGGGCGCTCCTGCCTCCAGGAAGTCCTTGCTTGTCTCATAGCAAGCACCCAGGCCCTACTTCCAGTCCTCCTGGCTGGCTTGGTGACCATCTCCCGTGAAAGGCTGCAGCCACCTCAGCTGACTTCATGACTTGTCCTCGGTGAAATGCAGTGACCAGTTCTCCTGGGGACAATGAAAACATACTACAAAGATGTGGCCCCTAAACAGCTAAAAAATGCAATCTGCTGTGTCAAAAAGAGCTAAGAAACATGAAAAAAATTGATACAAGATGTGTGGTGCAGTGGCGCATGTCTATAATCCCAGCTACTTGGGAGTCTGAAACAGGAGGATCACCTGAGCCCAGGAGTTCAAGACCAGCCTGGGCAACATAACAAGACCCTATCTCAATAATTAATAAATAATGTTAAAGACATGAAAGAATAACCTAAATTGGAATTAGGAAAACTTAGATAATAGAACTGAGGAAAAAATTAGAATCATTTCAGAAATAAAAACTGAGAAGAACACAAGATCATAGAAATACAACTAAAAATGCATCATTTGGAAAAGAGGATTTTTTTCTTATTTTCTTATTTTAGTTTTTTTTTTTTTTAAAGACAGGATCTTGCTCTGTTGCCCACTGCAGCCTCCAACTCCTGGGCTCAAGGGATCTTCCTGCCTTAGCCTCCCAGGTAGCTCAGACTACAGGTGTGCACCACCATGCCCAGCGAATTCCTTTCCTCCTTTCTTCTTTCTTTCTTCCTTCCTTCCTTTTTCTTCCTTTTTTTCTTTTTTCTTTCTTTCTTTTTTTCTGTATCTCTCCCTCCCTCTCTCCCTCTTTCTTTCTTCTTTCTCTCTTTTCCTTCCTTCCTTTTTCTTTCTTTTTTCTCTTTCTTCTTTCCTTTTTCTCTTTCTCTCCTTTCTTTCTTTCTTTCCTTTCTGTTTCTTTTTCTCTGTCTCTCCCTCCCTCCCTCTCTCTCCCTCTTTCTTTTTTTTCTCTCTCTCTTTTCTTTTCCTTCTCCCCTTCCTTCCTTCCCTTCCTCCCTCCCTCCCTCACTCTCTCTTTCTTTCTCTCTCTCTCTTTCACTCTTTTCTTTTCTTTTTTTCTTTCTTTGACAGGTCTCACTGTGTTGTTGCCCAGACAGGCCTTGAACTCCTGGCCTCAAGTAATACACCTAATAGGAGGTGTGTAGCTGGGATCATAGACGTGAGTCATCAAGATGGCTGATAAAATATTTTTCAATACAAAAGAAATAGGGCCAGGCACCCTAGCTCACACCTGTAATCCTTGCACTTTGGGAGGACGAGGCAGGCAAATCACCTGAGGTCAGGAGTTTTGAGACCAGCCTGGCCAACATGACGAAACCCTGTCTCTACTAAAAATATAAAAATTAGCCGAGCATGGTGGTACATGCCTGTAATCCCATCTACTCAGGAGGCTGATGTGGTAGAATCACTTGAGCCTGGGAGGTGGAGGTTGCAGTGAGCCGAGATCGCACCACTGTACTCCAGCCTGGGCTGCAGAGTGAGACTCTGTCTCAAAAAAAAAAAAGAAGAGGAGGAGGAGGAGGAAATGGAAGCCAAGTGGGATGGTGTTTGCTTGTAATCCTAACTACTAGAAAGGCTGAGGGGGGAGGATCCCTTGAGCCCAGGAATTCGAGGTTGCAGTGAGCTGTGATGGTGCCACTGCACTCCAGGCCTAGGTGACAGAGTGAGATCCTGTCTCTTTAATACAAAAGAAGAAAAGAAAAGAAAGAAGAGGAGACAAGAGGGAAGAAAGAGAGAATGAGAAAGGAGGGAACAAGGGAAGGAAGGAAGGAAGGAAGGAAAGAAGGGGCTGGATGTGGTGGCTCATGCCTTTAATCCCAGCGCTTTGGGAGGCCAAGGTGGGCAGATCACCCAAGGTCAGTAGTTCAAGACCAGCCTGGCCAACATGGTGAATCCATCTTTACTAAAAAATACAAAAATTAGCCGGGTGTGGTGGCACGTGCCTGTAATCCCAGCTACTCAGGAGGCTGAGGCAGGAGAATCGCTTGAACCCTGGAGGTGGAGGCTGCAATGAGTCAAGATCACGCCACTGCACTCCAGCCTGGGCAACAGAGTGAGACCCTGTCTCAAAAAAAAAAAAAAAAAAAAAGGAAAAAGGAAAAAAAAGTAAGGGAGGGAGAGAGAAAGGGAAGGGAAAGAAAAGAAATCAAAGATACCAAAAACATAATCCATGAAGGAAAAAGTAAATTGGCCTTTATTAAAATTAAAAACTTCTGATCTGCAAAAGACACAGTTAGAGAAACGAAGAGACAAGCCACAAATTGAAAGAACATATTTGCAAAACACATATCTGATAAAGGACTTGGATCCAAAGAATACAAAGAACTCTTAAACCTCAACAGTAAGAAAACAAACACCCAACTAAAAAATGGGCAAATTAATCTGGAATTAGACACCAGAAAAAAAAAATTGGCATAAGATCACCCAAGAAAATGCACAGAGGGCAGATAAGTATACGAAAAATGCTCAATGTTGACTTGTCATTAAGGAATTGCACATTAAAATGAGGTATTACTACACACTTATGAGAATGGCCAAAATCCGAAAAACTGACACAAGCTGGTGAGGAGGCAGGGCATGAGGAACTTGCATTCGTTGCTGCTGGGAATACAGGACACTGCATCCGCTGTGGACGGCACTTTGGCAATTTCTCACAGCACTAAACAGTCTTACCATACGATCCGTACAACTGCGTTGAAAACCTAAGTCCACGCAATGGTTGAATCAAACACAGGGGATTTTTAGGGTAGTGAAACTATGAAAACATAATGGATATTGGACATTTTGCATTTGCCAAAATAGATAGAACTTCATTGTTCAAAGAGTGAACCTTGATGTGTGCAGATTTAAAAATATCACTTAGGAAGTTAGGGGATCCCAAGATGGAACACAGACTACTACAATATAATCTAACCATATTACAAATGTATGAAACATCCCCACTGAAAAGATGTGTGTGTATGTGTGTGGCTTCCAGCTGTGCTGTGTACATCCCAGATCCTGTAAGTAAGAAAATCTTTATTTCTGTCTTGTGTCTCCCCTAATCATGGAAGGGGTGCTCTTCACTTTAAAGATCCTAAATAAAAACAACTTTTTTTGAGACGGAGTCTCACTCTGTCTCTCAGGCTGGAGTACAGTGGTGTGATCTCAGCTCACTGCAACCTCCGCTTCCTGGGTTCAAGCGATTCCCTGCCTCAGCCTCCCGAGTAGCTGGGACTACAGGCATGAGCCACCACACCTGGCTAATTTTTGTATGTGTAGTAGAGACAGGATTTCGCCATGTTGCCCAGGCTGGTCTCGAACTCCTGATATCAGGTGATCCACCCACCTCGGCCTCCCAAAATGCTGGGATTACAGGCGTGAGCCACCGCGCCCAGCCAGAAACAACTTGATGAGTAGGGAGGAGAAGGTGAGGAAGGTTGGAGGAAAGAAGGGTACTTTAAACTGTCCCTGGAGGGTCTGCAGAGGAGATGGGAAAGGCATTCCAGGGCAGGAGGAACAGCAAGGAGCAAAGGCACAGGAGGCTGCAGAGCCCAAGGAGTACAGAGGAACAGAAAACAGCAGAGCAGTGGGAGGGGAGACTTGGGGTGATGAGGCTGGAAAAGACGATGACGGAGGAGGCCCCCACTAGGAGGTGCAGGAGCATCAACCACAAAGTCAGGGTCGGAAGAGAATATTTGGGTTCTGTTATAAATCTTTATTTTTTAAGACTTGAACACTTGCAGAATTAAATACAAAAGCAATCAAAAATCATAGTAATTTCTAAAAACGGTTTTCCATTTGGGGCTTGAGGCCCTCTTCAATAAAATCATTCTGAAGATTGAAAGAGGTTTTGGTTCAAATTTCTCAGAATAAAGACTCCTTTTGAGAGGGGCTACGTCAGAAGCCCCCATGAACTTCCTGCTCCTTAAAACTAACGGGCAAAAACAAAACAGAACAAAACAACAAACCTCCTAGGAAGCAAATACGACCCTTCTCAATACGGAGCTTTCCCCACCCCAATTGGTAGTGTTCCAGAAGAGACTGGGGAAGTAGGTAACAGTGAGCAAGTCATCCTGTGAAGAAGGCCCTGGAGCGAGCCCTGGAGTGGGGGCTCCCCAGGAGGGCCCGGAGCAGCGGGGGGCTTCTCACTCCGCCTCTCCAGTCTCTGATCAGGACACAATCAGTGGGGCACTCACACTTGGAAAAGCTTCCAGGAGGCAGCTCTTTAGTAGTGACCAAGGCACACGTGGTCCATGGACAGTTTTATCCTGCGACAGACAGGAAGAAGAACTTGGTGAACCGTGTCAACTCTGAAGAAAGGCAGACAAACACAAACCCACATGCAGCAGGCAGGCAGTTAGGACAGGCCCGCCGAGCAGCTGTCACTAAGAACGCGGCTTCGGGACCCCACTGACAAATGGCTCTAGAGGAAAGCTGGAGGGAGCTCCTGGCAGAAGTGAAACTGCCCAGTTGCAGAAGAGGATGGCAGCCCCTTCTGCTTTCAGAATGACATCGACCTTCCAAGTGCCACCGCTGCGTTAGTTACCTGTGAAGCGGATACGGCTTCTCACAAAGGTTGACCAGCACGTACAAATGTCTCAACGCATACTCGTACTGGGAGAAAACAAACAAGACGGAATGAAACATCCTCATCTCACCGACACGATCCACTCCGCTTTTGTAGTTACAGAGGGAAAACATCTTGGCCAGTGGCTCTTGCCTTACTTTGGTTCATGGATCCTTTCCCAACCTTTAGATAATCTGGTGATATTTATGGACTATCCCCCAGGAAAGAGGCACACATGCCAGGGTTTGCAAGCAAGGGGAGGGGGGGTGTCTGGCGGGGCTTTGCACTCTCAAATCTGAGGGCAGGACTCCTGACGGGGAACTTCCGATGGCTCTGCTCCCCGCCATGACCTGGGATCTCCCCGTGAAGTCTGCCTTTTGATTCTGGGAACCTTATTCTGGGAGGGACACACCAGCGAGGGAGATGGATGGTGCATGAAAGCCACACTGGATCACACCAGGGAGGAGTGAAGCAGCGGGGATGTTTATCTTGAAACAAACTTCAGGGAAACCCAAGAACTCTATGAGAACAAAGGAAGAGGTTCACTGTGCATGACCCCAAAGGTCAAAAAACCCAGACCGGGCCGGGTGCGGTGGCTCATGCTTGTAATCCCAGTACTTTGGGAGGCCGAGGTAAGGGGATCGCCTGAGGTCAGAAGTTCTAAGACCAGCCTGGACAACATGGTGAAACCCCATCTCTACTAAACATGCAAAAGTTAGCTGGGCGTGGTGGTGCGTGCCTGTAATCCCAGCTACTGGGGAGGCTGAGGCAGGAGAATCACTTGAACCCAGAAGGCGGAGGTTGCAGTGAGCTGAGATCATGCCACTGCACTCCAGCCTTGGCAAAAAGAGCAAAACTGCATCTAAAAAAAAAAAGAAAAACAAACGAAGACTGGAGGGGTAAAGTCGAGCTACCTCAACTCTGCCCCAGTGTGAAAGCGGCCAGGGACAACAGGGAACCGAGCAGGATGTGGCTATGTTCCAATAAAAAACATTTTTTTTTGGAGACAGAGTTTTACTCTGTCTCCCAGGCTACGGTATAGTGGCACAATCTCGGCTCACTGCAACCTCCACCTCCCTGGTTCAAGTGATTCTCCTGCCTCAGCCTCCCGAGTAGCTGGGATTACAGGCGTGCACCACCGCGTCTGGCTAATTTTTGTATATTTAGTAGAGACGAGGTCTTACCATGTTGGCCAGGCTGGTCTCGAACTCCTGACTTCAGGTGATCCACCCACCTGGGCCTCCCAACGTGCTGGGATTACAGACATGAGCCACCACGCCCGGCCCCAGTAAAACTTGATTTACAAAAACAGGTTATGAGGGAGAAACAGGCCTGTAGGCCGGTTTGCCAACCTTTCTCTAGAAGGATCGAAGCACCACATGCTACTGACCAGGAGGCTTTTCAGCTGCCTTCCAATTCTACATCTGCAGAAACTCAGCACTTCTCCTCCACGGGCCACACCCGACCTCAACTGTCTTGGGAGGAGGTCAGAACGGACCCAGAAGGCAGAAGATGTGTGTGGCTGGTGTGAGGGGCAGAGGCGAGGGTGGGGATTGGCAGGGACAGCAGAAGTGTGAAGAGAAGTAACCGTTTTTCAAACTAGAAGTGAGAGCTGTCATCTGTCATCTATGGCTCTGGTAAACTCTCCTACCACTGGGACGAGAGGAGTGTTCTGGGGCCAAGATTAAAATCAGTGAATTTGGACAACCTTCATCCTCTCTGAAATGAGCCCACTGTTTCTCAGCCTGGATGGAACCTTCTATAAAGTTGTCCATCCAGTGTGACTGCCGGGGGACAATATGAATTCAGCTTCTGGATTCCAGACGTGGGGAGAGCCCCGCCGGCTCACCGTGGGGGAGTGCCAGTTGAAGCAGTGGGTCCGGAAGTGCAGCAGGGCCTCTGGGTAGCAGCTGTGCCCTGTGAGCGGGGCTCTCTCGGACAGGAGCTGCTCCACCTCAGCCTCGGACGCTGCCAGCAAGGAGACGATCTTGCGCACTGACTTCTCAATGAGGTGCCTGGCCTGGGGAGAAACGCGGCCTGTCAGAATGTGCCTCCCTGAACGCGGTCTCTCGGGGAGCCAGGAACAGTGAGAATGCATTCAAAGGCTTCTCCACACAGCCCTCAGCCTCCCGCAGGTTCGAGGAAATAACAATCAATGCATTCCGAGAAAGGCCAAAGATGTCTGTGCCCACTTCTGCGACGGCCAGAAAGACCTGCCTCTTGGGGATCTTCCAGCATGATGCAAACATTTGTATCAAAAAACAACCACTGTGGCCGGGCGCGGTGGCTCACGCCTGTAATCTCAGCACTTTGGGAGGCCGAGGTGGGCGGATCACGAGGTCAGGAGATCGAGACCATCCTGGCTAACACGGTGAAACCCCATCTCTACTAAAAATACAAAAAATTAGCCGGGCGAGGTGGTGGGCACCTGTGGTCCCAGCTACTCGGGAGGCTGAGGCAGGAGAATGGCGTGAACCCGGGAGGCGGAGCTTGCAGTGAGCCGAGATCACGCCACTGCACTCCAGCCTGGGCGACAGAGCGAGACTCCGTCTCAAAAAAAAAAACAAAAAAAAACAAAAAAAACAAAAAAACCACCATTGCTGTGGAGAAAGGACGTTGCAGAACCTGTGCCCCAAAACAGACGACTGTGCCGTGAGGGTGCTGTGTTCACGGGCACCTCTGCCCACTCAGGAAACTAGCGAAAGTTTACACAGTGGGGCACAGAGGGACTCTGTTTTCTTTCCAGATGATGAAAAACAGCATCATAAAGAAGAAGGTGCTTCTGCACTACCCTCACTCCGGCCAGGCACAGTGGCTCACGCCTGTACTCCCAGCACTTTAGGAGGCTGAGGCAGGAGGATCCCTTGAGGCCAGCAGTTCCAGACCAGCCTGGGCAACACAGCAAGACCCTGCCTCTATTAAAATAAAAATCAAAAAAACTAAAAAAAAAAAAAAACACCCTTCACTCTACAAGCAAGCTCTGTCCTACCCTCTCTCCAGCCAGGGTTGGTCTGCTTCATATCTGCATTCCACAAAGACCCTCCACCCACTGTGTGTCAGACCAGCAGTTCCCCGGCGTGGTCCAGAACCAGACTCCCCAAGAGCTCTCAGGCTCCGGAAGGTCTTCCCTTCCTCAACTCTGTATCTTTACAAGGCTGGATTTTCTTCTTACACTTCAGCCAAAAGAACAGCTCCCAACAGCGAAAGCAGAAGCCAGTTCAAGGATCCAGCTGTCTTCTAGTAATGCCGGACACAAAAGAGATTCCACACAAATGTAAAGCAATGCCACTCTTCTCACCAAAGTGGTTTTTGTTTTGGAAAATGGTTATTTTTCATAGAAAAATATTAATGCAAAATGTTATTTGTTACAAATATTGTTATTTGTAAATGAGTTAAATATTTTTAAATCTTAGTTTTAATTTTTTCACAATAATCTTTTACTTTACATAAAAGTGTAATTATGCAATAGTTAAATGGTCTTAGAAATAGTTTTCTAATTGGCAGCAGATACCAAAGAAGTCCTATATGATTTACACAGTTGTTTAAGCAAACGTAAGAAAACTCTTGAGCCGGGTGCGGTGGCTCACGCCTGTAATCCCAGCACTTTGGGAGGCTGATGCAGATGGATCACCTGAGGCCAGGAGTTTGAGACCAGCCTGGACAACATGGTGAAACCCCATCTCTACTAAACATGCAAAAGTTAGCTGGGCGTGGTGGCAGGTGCCTGTAATCCCAGCTACTTGGGAGGCTGAGGCAGGAGAATCACTTGAACCCAGAAGGCAGAGGTTGCAGTGAGCTGAGATCACACCACTGCACTCCAGCCTGGGCAGCACGAGCAGAACTCCATCTCAAAAAAAAACCAACAAAAAAAAACAAAACCTCTGGTTCAGTTTCTGTGAACCGTCAAAAATGTCCTTTCATCTCATCCTAATTTAATGCAATAAATATCAATAGACATAACCCACCATGAACAAAAGCCCTTTGGGATGAATAATTTAAAGAGTATAAAGGGGTCTGGCCGGGTGAGTGGCCCACTTCTGTAATCCCAATACTTTCGGGGCCCAGGTGGGAGGACCACTTGAGCTCAGGAGTTTAAGACCAGCCTGGGCAACACAGGGAGACCCCAGCTCTATAAAAAAATTAAAAAATAAAGAGGCCTAAGAATAAAAAGTCTGAGAACTACTGTGCTACACTGCGTTTGACAGCAACTAAAAATATGTCCTGGTTAATACAGCTGTCACACACAGGGTACCAATTTTGGGGATAATTAGATATATGCACTTAAAACAAACCACACTGATTACAAAAAAGAATCCTGCCTAGATAGGTGGATCACCTGAGGTCAGGAGTTCGAGACCAGTCTGACCAATATGGTGAAACCTCATCTCTACTAAAAATACAAAAACTAGCTGGGCATGGTGGCACGTGCCTGTAATCCCAGCTACTCGGGAGGCTGAGGCAGGGGAATCACTTAAACCCAGGAGGCGGAGGTTGCAGTGAGCCGAGATCACACCACTGCACTCCAGCCTGGCGACAGAGCAAGACTCTGTCTCAAAAAAAAAAACAAAAAAAAAAACTTGCCTAGAAAACTCAGGCCGTATTTCAGCACATCCATCACTGTGCTGTGCTGACAATGGGACAAGAGTTAACAGAGCTGGCTTTGTGGGAAGGGACAGGCAGCCCTCTGCCCAGCATTCCAGTGAGCGCACAGCTGTAATTTACACAGCAACTCTGCCAGCTCCAAACACACTGATGAGCTACTGAAAACAGACTCAGTGATTGGAAAGGACGGCATAGCACTTTAGAAAGAATTTTAGGCATGACTGTGTTTCTCTGAGAATAGCAGAAATTTTTACAAAGAATTTTAGGCATGACTATGTTTTTCTGAGAATAGCAGAAATTTTTGTGGATTGGAATTTTTTGTTTTGTTTTGTTTAAGAGAAAGGGTTTTACTGGTTGCCCAAGCTGACCAGACTCAAGGAATCCTCCTGCTTCAGCCCCCTCAGTAGCTGGGACTAGAGGCACATGCCTAGTACCTGGCTCTGGATTTTTAAAATGAGTATGATTAGCTAATAACTTAATAAGCAACAAAATAAAAATATCCTCTAAGCAACAAGGTATAAAAGAGGGAAACACCCAGGTACATGGCTTCTTGGCACGATACAGGGGAGACGGCCCCCATTCCACTGCTCCCTACTGCCGAAGAGGTCAAGGTTACTCATGAAGATGGGAGGCAACCACGGCTCCGCCCACCCGCTTCCGTTACATGGAGGACGGAGGCTGGCTTCCGTCCCCACACACTCCTGCATGGCAGGGAGAAGGGTCAAGAGGCAGGGCCATGCTCATGCATGCCGCCCACCTGGGCTGGGGACAGCACCTGGGCACTGCTCCTTTCACCCCTACTCACATCCAGATGCCGCTGGATCTCCTCCGTGAGCTGCCTGGACTCCTCCAGATCATTGGTGTTCATCAGTTTCCTCTTCATGATCGTGAGGGGCACGTCAGGGCTGGGGGTGAGGTCCAGGTGTGTGACTGGAGGCAGGGAGAGAGGAGAACTGGCTTTGTGCTTCATACCCTGAAACTGCATCACTTTCATGGTGGAGATCGTCTGGGGAGAGAGACAGCAAGAGAGAGCGAGAGAGAAAGCAAGAGAGAGCGAGAGAGAGACAGGGAGAGAGAGAGCTGGTTTGAGTGGGAGGAGCAGATGTGCCCAACGTACCCCAAGTCCGGCCTCTCCATCAGAGGCTCACATTTACTCCTCATGCTTTCAGGGCCACAGGGCCACAACTGCAGCCTGAAAAGACGTAGTCACCCCAGCAGTATGCAGGCATTGCACGGGAGCCCCTAAAATCTACCAGCGAGTGACTCAAAATGCCTGACATCCTCTGCAGCAGAACTGCTATTCTTTCACCAGACAGCTCTGGTCCAAGCTCTGCCTGTGGATCAGCAGCACCTTTCATATATAAAAAGAATAGCAGTTCTGCTGCAAAGGATTCCAGGCAAAGAATGTCACCTGCAAAGGATGCCGCCTATCCAGGCGGGTGCCCTGTATGTGCTCACCCACCCGCACTCACCTGCAAGTCCCTAAGGGCCAGTAGTGGGAAGGTACAAAGCATCTGCCCAGGTTAGAGCTGAAGTCTGGGTCCACTGGGAAGGGCAGAGCTAAGGTCACAGAGAGGCCAGGCTGATGCTTGGCATCAAGAGCTAGCAAATGGGCAGAGCGGCCAGGCTCTATTTGGCTGCAGCAGTCACTACAGACTGGCTCCCAATCAGAAGGGAAAATGCTGCAAGCGTTCTGTTCCTAACGCAAGCAACAATAATCTAAAGACAGTTCTAAAATCAATAATACCACACACACAAATCTATACAAAAACAGAGTTTGGAGAAGATCCACCACAACCCCTCAACCAAGATCAGAAATGGCCAATGCTGAGGATACTGTGACGAGAATGGAAAGCCCAGGGCAGAGCCCCCACATGGCCAGGGCTATGCCACCACTGACCCTGCCTTCTCTGGGTCACCTTTCCCTGGCCTTCCCTCTGCTCCAACTCTCTCCTACGCTGGCTCAAAAGCCTGACCAGGTCATGGTGCCCTGGGTGCAGGTCTCATGTCCCCCAGCCCATGCTCTGCTGAAGGGCTAACAATGGCTGGATTTACTGACTCCAGGTTCTTCTAGAAGGCCAATGCTTGTGCCCAAGGAACAGATCTCAGCTGGCAAGCTCTCCACTGGGGGTGGGCTGCTTGGGGAATGGTGTTTGGGCATATGAACAACTGGGAGGTCCTGCACATTTGTTACGGTGTTTGCACATACCAAACGTTAGCCCCGGCAGCTTCACTTAGGGTCCAAGCTTTTAGCAGCCACCTGCCACAACACCATTTAACCACAGAGGTCCCTTCTGGACATATCTGGAGGAGGATAAAATGTCTCCAATTTATAGCCAAAGGGTAAAGGTAACAACCTGCAGCTTGCAAAGTGGCAGGACTCCAGAAAATCCAAGGTGCGGAGTGGCTGTGGGACCACCTACAGACCATAGAGCAGCAGCTTTCGAGTCAGTGATCTCTTGCTGCACACTAGGCCTGTGTTTAGCGTAAGTAATGCAAAGCCCTCTTTCATGCGCCTAGCTACCCTGTGCACTTGGGTTTTGACCAATGAGGAAACAAATTCAGAGAAGTGAAATCACTTGCCCAAAGCCTCACAACTCTGCAAGTTTGAACCTAGCAAGGTCTGATTCCAAAGCCCACAGGTCCCCAAGATGGAATGGCTATGAGAGGCAGAGGCATCCCCTGCCTCAACCATTCCTCACCCAGATCCCGTGTCTCTTTAGCAAGAGATCAATATGCCAGGCAAGTCCACCTAGTTCACAAGGTAACGGAGGGCCGGCACGCGAGGCTCCCGACTCACTTTGTTTCCATACTGCATGACGTGGCTGGTGTTGGTGTGTGATTTCACCAAGTGGTACTGCTTGTGCAGGGTCTCTTTAGTCAGATCTTCCTGCAAAACATGAGACCATTAAAGACCTTTGACAGTCAGAGTCTGACGGTTAAACCCCCGCTGAACCGCCAGCCCCCGAAGGGCTCACCACGTCCGAGTCTTCCATCCAGTTGACGCTGTACCAGTCCCCCAGGTACGTGGACCTCTTCTCATCATAGTAACAGGCGTAGGACGACTCTCTGGGGTTGGCGGCAGTAGTTGCATAAACTACGAGGAATTAAAGATGATCTTTTAGTCGCATTTTATTACTGCCTTGGATTACGCTTGAAGCTTGGGTCCTTCTTTCTCCCCTGGTGAAATCGAAGCATGCTACTTATGATGAGCACAGGAGGGCAGGGACACGTAACTGGACCCAGCCCTGTGCATTCCATTACAATAACTCATCTCAAATTAAATGCGGAAGAAAGAGGAGCCAGCTGATAGAGGTTTTTTGCAGCAATTGGCAAATTGGCATGCTTAGGACACCATGCTATTCTGGAAGAATGCTGACATTTCCACAGCATGGGAAACTTAAAGAATATGGGCTTACTTTGGTTTCCAGAGAGATCTGACATTTATTGAAGAAACATCTAGATTAACTGAACCTATACAAAAGCTACCACTTACTATCTCTCTACCATGGGCTTAGAATTGTGCTGGACAAATGCTAGTGTTTAAAATACGAGTCTCCCAACAGACACATACTATCTTTATCCCCATTTTACAGATGGGGATAATTGAGGATCAAAGAGGGCCAGTCACCTGCTTGAGGTCAGAGAGCAACCAACACATTGCAAAGGATGGAGGCTGGTCCAAAGCCCATGTAGTTTTAGCTTCAGTAGTTTTACTAGAACCTGGAAGAGCACTGTGAGGCTCACATACAGATTCTTTATTCCCTGACTACCAATTCTTCAAGAGCAGAGGAAGCCCAGAGCTACCTGCAGGTATCTCCCCATGTTTATGGTCCAGGCTGCCCTCAGCAGCCCCTGCTTATGGAGAATGCTCGGTTCCATGTCAGCGATATTTGAGCAACCTGCTTGCCAGCCCAGGTCGAGGCCGGCACCCCAACCACCTACCATTGATGTTATCCGGCAGGTGGTTCATCATGGACCCAGACTCACAGGCTTCAATGTAGAACACCATCTGTGAGGCAGACGGGGCAAGTGAGCTCACCCCAGCCAGGTACAGGCCTCCAGCCACGCTACTGGAGCTCTGCCCACTCTCTCTACCCATTCCTAACAAGTCCTCCAGGCTTGCTTCTGGGAGACATTGCTGTAAAGAGGCTGCTGCCAGAGGCTATGGAAGCTGCTGCCACACAAATTTATTCATTGCTAATGGAGTAAAATCATCTATTAGCTGAAACAATGCAGAAAAAACGGAGCCATGTGATGCTAAGGAAAACGGTTCCACCATCCAATGCAGGGAGGAGTTTCAAAGACCAAACAGCCCAGCAGGCCATCTTTCTGCGTTACTGTCACGTATCACCCAACCTATGCAGGGTTTTTTGGTTTTTGTTTTTGTTTTTGTTTTTGTTTTTGTTTTGGTAGAGACACAGTCTCACTATGTTGCCCAGGCTGGTCTTAAACTCCTGGCCTCAAGTGATCTTCCTGCCTCGGCCTTCTAAGGTGCTGGGACTATAGGAGTGAGCCACCGCATCTGGCCAAAAACTCTGGCCCTACACAGTTTCCATAAAGGGTGCTATAAGGGTGAGAAACGCTCAAAGTGAGAATAAGATAATGGTATTTTCCTCCCCAACTGCCCAAAATTGAGGACAGTCTTAGGAATAGGAGTCTGCAAAGTGTGGGCCGAAGACCAGCAGCAGCAGGATCACACAGAAACACAAGGCAAATTCTCAGGCCGCCTCCCCAGACCTACTGGGTCAAACTCTGGGGGCGAAGCCCACACTATTTTAACAAGCTCTCCAGTGATTCCAATCTAATAGCTAAAGCTGAAAGGCTCAGCCTGGGAAACTAGTGGTTGGAAGGATCCCCTTTCTAGAAAACACAGCACCCACAGTTGGAGGATGGTCACGGGACTGTGGGCTCTGCACCCACGGCTTTCCCCACAGCCCTCCCCACAAGGCTGCCCCAAGGGCTGAATTACCTTTCGGTACATTTTGTGTTTGTACATGTAATGGATGGTCTCATTCAGGTCCTTTACATGAAGCTGAAAGGTGAGAATATTGATTCAGACCAACACATCAAGAGAAACTATTCGCTGGATAACTCACTACTAAAGTTCTGATGATGCTTCATAAACTCTTTTCTACCAACCCCTAGAAGTAATCATGGGGAAGAACATAATCCCAGAATGTCATCACGTGTTTTATGCCCACACTTAAAAAGGGGAAGAGGATGTATCTCTTCACCCATTACTTTGTCCAGAGCTTTTGGTCT
This sequence comes from Theropithecus gelada, assembly GCF_003255815.1. Lineage (NCBI taxonomy): Eukaryota > Metazoa > Chordata > Mammalia > Primates > Cercopithecidae > Theropithecus > Theropithecus gelada. The sequence goes on from NC_037675.1 coordinate 94,136,106, forward strand.
GTTCTGAGGTCTAGTGCGATACATCCACGTCCTGAGACAGCTACTGAAGCTGCGATATGAACAGAAATGCAGGGAAAACCGTCTGGAAGAGATGCCCTTGGATAGATTTCAAGCTGCTAAACCTGTCCCCCACTCCCACCCACCACACGTACAAACCAACCCTTGCAGGACACTAGAAAATACATGCTATGGGTTTAATCTCGACACCTTGCTTTTCTGTTCTGCTAGTTTGTCCTTAAAATGTCAAGAAAACTCACATCTTCATTGGGAAAAACCAGTATTCCAGTAGATCCATGGTCGGTGAAGTAAACGAACACGTGATCCTGGGGGCCGCTGCCAAGAAAGAATCAGAAGTCAATCATTTCCTTTTTCTATTTTTACTTCTATTTCTCTGAAAAGCTGCCCTAATCAAAAAATTAAGAAGTTTGGGGAGTAGAGTTGCCCAACCAGGTTTGAAGATGAACACAAGGGCCCAGTGTCCGGCCTGTCCCTTCCACTCCCCTTAGTGTGATTCTGAACCACAGTATAGATCCTAGAGCCTCCAAATTCTGAAGTATGGCTGGAAAGGAGGAGGGGCCTTTCCTGGGCAACCGATCACACAGACCTGGTGTGAGGTGGATAGTGGGGTCCTCTGGCAATTGGGTCTCATCCCAGGCAGCCACACTCTCCAACCAGATCTCCCCAACATGAGTTCAACACAGGCCGGCAGCCTCCCGCTCCAGGCCTCCTGCAGCCCACACAGTTTGGATGACCACCTGCCTGCCTCACCAGGGCTTCCCCCAGATGGAGCTGCGTCGAAGTGGCAGAGATGTAATAACTTACATGAAGCCAATTTGGTTCACCCTCACAGATGTCCATTTCTTTTTTTTTTTTTTTTTTTTGAGATAGAGTCTCACCCTGTTGCCCAGGCTGGAGTGCAATGGCGTGATCTCAGCTCACTGTAACCTCCGCCTCCCAGATTAAAGCAATTCTCCTGCCTCAGCCTCCTGAATAGCTGGGATCATAGGCACGTGCCACCACGTCTAGCTAATTTTTTGTATCTTTAGTAGAGATGGGGTTTCACCATGTTGGCCAGGTTGGTGTCAAACTCCTGACCTCGTGATCCACCCAGCTCAGCCTCCCAAAGTGTATGTGTGTTTTTCTTTTTTTTTTTTTTTTTTTTTTTTTTTTTTGAGACAGAGTCTTACTCTGTTGCTCAGGCTGGAGTGCAGTAGCACAATCTTGCCTCACTGCAACCTCCACCTCCTGGATTTAAGCAATTCTCCTGCCTCAGCCACCAGAGTAGCTGGGACTACAGGCACACGCCACCACGCCTGGCTAATTTTTGTATTTTCAGTAAAGACAGGGTTTCACCATGTTGACCAGGCTGCTCTTCAACTCCTGATCTCAAGTGATCCGCCCGCCTTGGCCTCCCGAAGTGCTGGGATTACAGGCTGAGCCACCACACCAGGCCTCTGCACTAATTCACACGCGCTAACTTGTGCCCAGGTCTCCCTTCCAGCCTAAAAGAAACATGCTACTGGAATCTCTGGTATCACACAAAAACGCCACATGAACAATTACTAAACAGTAAGACATCTCTAGCCCACGGCCAGCAGGGTAAGCGCTGGGGTTCGTTTTCCCCAGTATGAAAGTCAGCTCTGCATTTACAAATGTGCCTCTCCCCGCTGGACTGATCTGTGATCAGAGCACAGGGCTGGTGGTCCTGCAATCTGGCCACAGGGATTCAAACCTGCCTCAGGGGCTCCACAGGCAGTGGGACATCCCTGTGCTACGATCCCCAGACAACAAGGAACGAGGAGTTTAAGTGACAGGAACATTGTATTACTCATGAGGGACCCTGGATCACAAGGTGAATTCAGTGCAGAAATGGGCTGCCAAGAGAAGCCATGAAACAACAGCCCTAAGCACCTGTCCTAAATCAGAACAAAACTCTCCACTCTGTCATTTCTCACAGGTAAACAGGCTGGGAGCACAGAACAACACCTGTTTCAATTCTCTATACTGGGGTCCCAAGCCATGGAGAGAAGTGTAGTATCTGTAAACAGACATTACCTCTTCAGGACTTTCCCGGATCCGACGCCCTTCACTGCTTCTGCATCGCCTCTCAACACAGCAAGGAAATTTTGTGGGGTAACATCCTACAAAGAATTAGGAGCCACAATCAGATGCAGCTATCACTCCAACCCAGAGAGTTGGCTGAGTCTGCAGCCAACCCACGCCACCAGCCTGCACATTCCAAGGCTCAAGGCTCAAGAGCAAACACTTTTGGCCAAGTGTGGTGGCTCACGCCTGTAATGCTAGCACTTTAGGAGGCCGAGGTGGGCGGATCACTTGAGGTCAGGAGTTCAAGGCTAGCCTGGCCAACACAGTGAAACCCCACCTCTACTGAAAGTAGAAAAATTAGCCAGGCATCATGGCACCCGCCTATAATCCCAGCTACTATGGAGTCTGAGGCAGGAAAATCACTTGAACCAGGGAAGCAGAGGTTGCAGTGAGCTAAGATTGTGCCACTGCACTCCAGCCTGGGCAACAGTGCAAGACTCCATCTCAAACAAACAAACAAACACTATACAGAAACAATTTCATTAAATAGGATCATCCTTTTTACCTGTATGATATATTAAATTTAATTGTATTTGACTTTAAAAGAAAAATAAAATAAAATGAAACTGAAAGAATTGTTAAACATCAGATAAAAGTTTCTTATCAAAAAGATAATTAATTCCTAAAAGATCCAACATTTAAAACAGACTATGAAAACCAGGAGAATGAAGGCATTGCAGTGATTTTAAAAATGTGTCCATTGAGACAGTCTCAATCAACTAGGAGGAACAGAAAAGTTTCTGGAAGTAATATACTATTATATCTATAATACACTATGTAATGTAATAAACCATATAATAATAATAAATGAAAAACTATCTCAGCAAAAATCCTGAGCTACTTTGCACCAAGCCTGGTACGGCGAAAACTGATTTTTATAAAAGAGCACAGGTAATGTATAAGCAGATTAATGGTGATATCTCAAGAAAGGTTAACATGGAAGAAACTACATGGTCAGGCCTAAAGTATAAGACGGTAACTATCAGTAGATTGCAACTTATTCTAAACATTTTCTTTTCCTCTGCTTTCTTTCAAAACTCTCATAATTTACTCCTCAGGCACAAATCCTAATACAAATGTGAAACACTGACCAGAAGCCAGTCTAGGGAGGTTCTGATTCTAGAAACAGAAGAAAGAAGGAAAAATCATCACTAAAATGAAAACTACACCTGCTGGCTCCACCCCCGGCAGCCACTCACCTCTCCAGTGTAGTCCTTCGGGACTCCCTGATAGACATCCGTGCCCCTGGGCCTGTTGATCACAATTCCTGGAGTGGGATTACTGAAAATTAAAGGACACAATTGAAACAAAATGTGGCATGCCTCCGAAATCTCTCTCTTCAAACACACGCCTGTTATGTGAAAAAACAGGAAACATCTATGTTTGTCAAAGATGCAACTGATGGCCTGCACGGTGGCCAACGTGTAAGTGGTTTTAGCAGCTTGGGGATCTCAGCAGTCCCACAGCCCAAGAGCTCTTGGCAGAGGCAGTGAGGAGCTGAGCTTGAAAAGCCTCGGGCAGGGACCAAAAGCCTAGGTGCTCCCAGCTGCCTGCTGGAAACCAGAGAGCATCATGAGGGCAAGGCTTCATCAAAAGCTCTCTCAGAGCGAAACTACTTTCAGAAAGAGACAGGACAGAGAACAAGACTTTAATACAAGAGCTTAGGCATTAAAGCCTCAGAATGGGTGATGGATGAGCTGAGAATGTGACCAAAGTAAGGGTAGCGCCCTTCACCGCGGCTGCAGCAGGGTGACCACGGAGCTAGGAGGTTAGAACTCGCTGAGTTTATGCCCTTACTTGCTGCCTCTGATCTCTGCAAGAAATCAGATAAGCGGGCACAAGGGAACTAGTTGTGAAGTTAAACTCAGCAAGTAATAAAATAAGTATAGAAAGAAGGTAGTAGGAAGATCTAACCTACAAACAAAAGCATTCTACGTGCAGGTCCCCTGTGCTGCAGCCTGCTCGGAGCTTAGGAGCAAGCACCGTAGAACCCAACAAGTCCTCCAAGGTGAGGAGGAACTCAGCTTTTAAACCCTTTCAAAGCACCCACCAGGTCTTTGGCACTCCCAGGGCACACCCAAGTTATGGTCAAAGCTCAACATGAGGGTCAGGCGTGGTGGCTCACATCTGTAATCCCAGCATTTTGGGAGGCCAAGGCAGCCGGATCACTTGAGGTCAAAAGTTCAAGACCAGCCTGGCCAACATGGTGAAATCCTGTGTCTACTAAAAAATACAAAAATTGGCTGGGCATGGCGGTGCACACCTGCAGTCCCAGCTTCTTGGGAGGCTGAGGTGGGAGGATCACTTGAACCCAGCAGGTGGAGGGTGCAGTGAGCCGAGATCACACCATTGCACTCCAGCCTGGGTGACAGAGCAAGACTGTCTCAAAAAAAAACAAAAACAGAACAAAACAAAAAAAAACCCAAAGTTCAACAAGAGGTATCCCTGTGGTCTTTTGTCTGGGAGTCTGTTATGTATTCTAACATTAGGCCACTAGGATTCCTCTGAGTCTATGTGACCTTTTTTTAAATACCCTGAAGTCCGCCACCAGGTTCCAAGCACTCCGCCACTTACTCTTCAGAGTAAGCAATGTCGTCGTACATCATCACAATGATCTGCTCGTCGGGAATCCCATTCCGGTGAATGATCTGGTAGGCATGGCACGCATCTGCCTGGGAGAAATGATGTGGTTAAGTTTTAGATTTTGCCCGGGAGGCTAGTTTCGGAGTTCGAAGGAGTGATGTGTTCTGTCTCCCAGAAGATTTACCATGAATCATCCCCTATCAGTCAGGCATTTAAGTTACTATTTTCAAACACATATATTGATATTTTTTATCTCACCTTAAAAAGATCCCCCATCCATCCAAAGTATTATTCAGCAGGAAACTAGTGCACACGTGGGCTACGTGCACATGCACACCCCACCACCACCACCACCACCACCACCACCACCAACACCAACACCACCACCAGCACCACCGGCACCACTACCAGCACCACCAGCACCGCCACCACCACCAACAACAACATCACCATCACCACCACCAACATCACCATCACCATCACCACCACCGCCACCACCAATGCTGCCACCACCACCACCACTAACACCCCAACCACCACCACCATCGCCACTGCCACCAACACCACCACCACTGCCACCACCACCACCACTGCCACTGCCACCATCACCACCACCACGACTATCACTGCCACCACCACCACTATCACTGCCACTGCCACCACCACCACTACCACTGCCACCATCACCACTGCCACCACCACCTCCACCACCACTGCCACCACCACCACCACCACCACCACTGCCACCACGTCTGTAGGTAAGAAGGACCTCTGCAAGTCCTAAGTAACTTGTTTTTATTTTTCAGACTATACAACAGTCTCTGGAAAGCATGGATTTTAGTCTCAAAAACAGAATGACTCAGAATGATCAACAGAGCTAGTTCTATTTCCCACAGGATTCTTCTGATCCAAGTACTTTGTGTGCCAAAGTCACTGTTTAGAGAACTGATTGAACACTCAAAAGTCCAACTCAGGAACTGAGAAATTGCTCTTAAGTTTTAAAAAGAACAAGAATACAAAGGAAGATAACATTAGGAATATAAGAAAAATGTTCCTAATGCAACTCCCTGTCCACGCAAGGGTGAAGACAGACTTGCGTCCTTATCTCAGGTGAAACATACTTCATGCCTTGGAAATCATCTGAAGACAGAAAGGAAAAATGTTGCCTGTCTGCTTACATTTAATCCTGTTGTTCCTAGAACAAAGACATAAGTAAGCATAAGGAGAGGCGTGTGCCCAGCGATTTGCCTCCCCAAGGAAGACAGCCCGAGAGACTGGATGTACACACAGCACACTTGAAACAACACTGAGCATAGCAATAAAACTAAAGCTCATCGAACATTCAGACTGGCACTTTGCCTGTGGCTGTCCCAACCAAATGGACTTATTTTATGACAAAGATGGGTGCTTGGTATACAGTTTTTGAAGACTGAATGGGTGAGTCTAGGACCTGGCACTCAAGAGCGATTAGATGAATGGATGACAGAATAAATAGGAAAACTAATACATTTTATTGACTTGCTTCTATTTGTCCAGCACTGTGCTAAGACTTTGTAGGCATTATCTCGTTTAATTCTCATAGCAACCCTTTGTGATAAAGGTAATGATCCCCATTTTATTATGGATAAGGAAAAAGCAGCCTCTGGAGGTGAGGTGACCTGCCCAAGTCACACAGTACTCAAGTGAAAGATCCCAGGTGTTCTGGCCGGGCACAATGGCTCACACCTGTAATCCCAGCACTTTGGGAGGCTGAGGTGGGTGGATCACCTGAGGTCTGGAGTTTGAGACCAGCCTGACCAACATGGTGAAACCCCATCTCTACTAAAAATACAAAATTAGCTGGGCGTGGTGACACATGCCTTAATCCTAGCTACTCGGGAGGCTGAGGCAGGAGAACCACCTGAACCCGGGAGACGGATGTTGCAGTAAGCCAAGATCGCACCATTGCACTCCAGCCTGGGCAACAAGAGTGAAACTCAGTCTCAAAAAAAAAGAGAAAGATCCCCATGTCCCCAGAACTTGATCCTGCTTCATACAGGGACAAGAGAGAAATCATTAAAATTACAGAGGCCCACAGCAAACACAGATCATTTTAAAATAGTCACTAAATATTATATACACACACATGCACACAGATTGTTAGATGTTTAAGTCCTCATTGCTGTGGACTAGTGACCTTCAAACACTAATTGTGGTAGGCAGAATAACAGCTCCCAAGGCTGTCCACATCCTAATCCAAGGAGCCTGTGACTATGTTACATTACAGAGCAAAAGGTTATTAAGATAGCAGATGGATTTCAGGTTGCCAATCAGCTGGTCTTAAAATAGGGAGGTTTTCCTGGATTATTCTAGTGCCCCAATGTCATTTTTGTTTATTTTTTTTGTTTTCGTTTTTTTTTGAGACAGGGTCTTGCTGTCTCCCAGGCGGGAGTGCACAGGTGCAATCTCAGCTTACTGCAGCCTCCACCTCCCGGGCCTCCCACCTCAGCCTCCCAGGTAGCTGAGACTACAGGCACACACCACTACACCTGGCTAATTTCTAAAATGTTTTGTAGAGACAGGGTCTGGCTATGTTGCTTTGGCTGGTCTTGAACTCCTGGGCTCAAGCGATCCTCCCGCCTTGGATAGAGAGTGCTAGGATTACAGGTGCGAGTCACTTGCCCAGCCTTCAGTGGGCCTAATGTAATCACAAAGGCTTTTGTATGTGGAGACAGAGGCAGGAGTCAGTGTCCGAGTGATGCAGTGTAAGAAAGATTCAACTGACCCTTGTTGGCACTGAGGATGGAAGAAGGGGCCAGAAGCCAACAACTGCAGGTGGTGTCTAAAAGCTGGAAAAGATGAGAAAGTGGAGCCTCCACTAGAGTCACCAAGGAACACAGCCCAGGCAACACTGTGATTTAACCCAGTGGCAGCCGTTTCACATTTCTTACCTCCAGAAATATAAGATAATAAATTTGTGTTGTTTCAAACCATGAAGTCTGTGGCAATCTGTTTAAGCAGTGACAGTAAACTAGTACAGCTATGGTGGAAATAGAGTGTAACTGGCACTCCACTCTGGAAGACATCCTGACATTATCAATGAGGTTCAACCACACACCCTCCAACCAAGCAATTCTACTCCTAGCCATATAGCCTAGCAAAACTCTACCTCCCACGGATAACCAGAAAATGTTCACAGCATCAGTTTAACAGCAAAAGCCAAGAAATAACTCCAATGATTGAGAGCTGGAAAAATACATTGTCATAGGTTCACATAAATGGAATACCTGAAAATGAACGGACTACAACCCACTACTCAGATGATGGGTACCCAAGAAGCGCAAATCCCACCACTACACAATATATCCATGGACCCCCTGAATCTGTAAAAACTTTTAAAAATACGCAAACAAGTACAACCCAGTTTTCAAAATAGACAACTCTTGCGAACATAATGAAAAAAAGAGCAAGTCGTACAAAAACACCTTCACTATGATTACATTTATATAAAGGTCAAAACAGGCTAATGTAAACATTATGCTGTTTACAGTTAAATAGACATACAGCAAAACTATAAAGCAAAGGAATGAATGACAAAAAATTCAGGAGCTTGGTCTCTGAAGGGAAGGGAGCAGGAGTCCATCAGACAGGGGACAAGGTACTAGTATAGTTCTATTTTTTTTAGCAAGGTGCAAGGTACACAGGTATTCATTTTATTATTCTTTAAGGTGTACGCGTGTTATACAGACATTATTTGTCTGCTATTTAGTTTTTAAAAATCAAATCAGGCTGGGCGCAGCGGCTCACACCCGTAATTCTAGCACTTTGGGAGGCCAAGGATCCCAGCACTTTGGGATCACGTGAGGTCAGGAGTTCGAGACCAGCCTGGCCAATACGGTAAAACCCCGCCTCTACTAAAAATACAAAGAAATTAGCCAGGCGTGATGGTGTATGCCTGTAATCCCAGCTACTCAGGAGGCTGAGGCAGGAGAAATCACTTGAACCCAGGAGGCAGAGGATGCAGTGAGCCAAGATTACACCATTGCACTCCAGCCTGGGCAACAGAGCAAGACTCTGTCTCAAAAAAAAAAAAAACCTTGATAAATTGGCTCAGCAAAATTAAAACCTTCAGTGCTTCCAAAGACATTATTAAGAAAATAAAAAGACAAGCAACAGACTACGAGAAAATATTTGCAAAACATATATCTGATAAAGGGCTTATACTGAAATAGCCAAAGAACTCCTGTACCACGGAGCCAAAAACAGGCAAAAGATTTCAATAAACATTTCACCTAAGAAGATATACAAATGGTTAGTCAGCAAATGAAAAGATGTCCAACATCACCCGTTATTAGGAAATGCAAATTAAAACCACACTGAGCTGCCACTTCACAGACAGACAATAACAAGTGTTGTCGAGAACTGAGGAACCAAGAGCCTCCATACATACACCGCTAGGGGAATGTAACGTGGAGCCGTGATTCTGGAAACGAGCTTTACAGTTTCTCAAAGAGTCAAACATAAATTTACCATGTGACCCAACAATTACAACTCTTTTTTTTTTTTTTGAGATGGAGTCTTGCTCTGTCGCCCAGGCTGGAGTGCAACAGTGCAATCTCAGCTCACTGCAACCTCTGCCTCCTGGGTGCAAGCGATTCTACTGCCTCAGCCTCCTGAGTAGCTGGGATTACAGGTGTTTACTACCACGCCCAGCTAATTTTTATATTTTTAGTAGAGATGGGGTTTCACCATGTTGGTCAGGCTGGTCTCAAACTCCTGACCTCGTGACCCACCTGCCTTAGCCTCCCAAAGTGCTGGGATTACAGGCGTGAGCCAACGCGTCCAGCCTGCAATTCCAACTCTTAAGTACCTACCCAAGAGAAACAAAAAAATGTATTCACACAAACATTTGCATGCAAATGTTCTCAGCAGCATTGTTCATAATAACCAAAAATTGGAAACAACCCAAATGTCCATCAACTGGTAAATGGGCAGGCAAAACGTGGTCTATCCATACAATGGAATGCTATTTGGGAATAAAAGGGAGTGGAGCACTGATGCATGCTACAACGTGAACAAACTTCAAAAACATGACACTAGGAGAAGCCAGACACAAAAGACCATACACTGTTTAGCTCCATTGATAGGAAATGTTCAGAATAAACAAATCTATACAGCTAGAAAGTAGATGATTAGTAGTTGCCTGGGGCTAGAGGTGGGAACTGCAAATATGCCCAAAGGATTTTTTCTTTTCTTTTTTTTTTTTTTGAGTCAGTCTTGCTCTGTTGCCCAGGCTGGAGTGCAGTGGTGTGATCATGGCTCACTGTGGCCTCTGCCTCCAGGGTTTAAGCGATTCTTGAACCTCAGCCTCCCAAGTAGCTGGGATTACAGGTGTGTGCCACCACGCCCAGCTAATTTCTGTATTTTTAGTAAAAATTGGGTTTCACCATGTTGGCCAGGCTGGTCTCAAACTCCTGGCCTCAAATGATCCATCTGCCTTGGCCTCCCAAAGTGCTGGGATTATAGGTGTGGGCCACCGCCCAGCCTGCCCAAAGGATCATACTGGGATGATGGAAATATCAAACTGATTTATAGTGATGTTCACACAACTTGGTAAATTTACTAAAAAATCACTGAGTTAGATAAATTAAACTCAATGGGTGAATTAAGATGATATGTCTTAAACTCGGCCTCAATAAAGTTATATATTTTCTGCAGGGGCAGGTTCAGAGTGCCTTGTGTTGTTGCTCCTGCACTGTTTGGGACCCCCAGCACTCTTGAGAGGTAAGTGCTTTCATCCCCATCTTACAGACGGGGACAAGCTCAGGAAGGGCCATGGCTGACCCCAACGGTGTCTTGTGCCCCATCTTCCACACTCATTGCTGCCTCATCAGGCTGTGACTCTCTTCTGAGCCTTGGAGGCACTTGGTTGCCTCTACCTTTGTTAACTCAGCAGGGTTCTTCAATTAAGTCAAATACTTACTAGCACTCAAAAGAGATACAAGTGGGGTTCAACTCAAACAATGTGAAAATGGCATTACTACTTGTATTACTTCCCCTAAACCCATGTGACCTATACTGTATTTTCCCCGCTTAAGCCCAGAAAAGTCATAAAAGGTCATATTCGAGAGGAGGGTATTGAGCAAGACTTCTCAGGAGCGCAGAGCCCTCCGGAATGACGAACAGAGATTGTGACCTGGCTGGTTTCATAACTTGCGCTGGGAATTCCGCTGGTCTTCCTAATGCCTCCCGTGATTTGCCGATAGGATCACTGTCCCCACTCTGCTTGCACTGCCTCCAGCTTGGCCAGCTGCCAGCTAAACAAAGACAAGTCAAACAAGGTCTAAATACACTGGCAAGCCCCGTGTCACAGTTGCTGTAAAGGATCCGCTCTCCAGCCAGCTCTGCTCACCTGCCAAGTGTACATATATGATCACTTCCTGACACACAGCTGAGCAGTGCTGAGGTGAGGCTGCAGGCTGGGGTTTTGCAAGGTGCCTCGCTGAGCCCACTGCCAACCCCACAGAAAGAATCTGACAATGTAGTTTGTTCAGACTTATACAGCGCGTAACTGGAGGGAGGGAATGACACCTGAGGTCTCAGCAAATCCAGAGCCACATCCTTTCCAAGGTCCTGTACTGCCTCTGGCATTTACAAGGATGGCCCTGCTGCACGAATGGGCCCATGCCCACATCCCACACGCTCGGCATTCCCCTGCACAGTCCCCTCCGTCCTCCTTCCTAATCCCTTCCCACCATGTCCTCTTTAAAAGCAGATTTCAGGCCAGACACAGTGGCCTGTAATCTGAGCACTTTGGGAGGCCGAGGAAAGAGGATCACTTGAGCCCAGGAGTTCGAGACCAGCCTGGGAAACATAGCAAGACTTCATCTCTACAAAAAAAAAATATTTTTAACTAGTTGGGCATGGTGGCACACCTGTGGTCCCAGCTACTTAGGAGGATCCCTGGGGCCCAGGAGTTCAAGGCTGCAGTGAGCTATGATAACACCACTGGGCTCCAGCCTAAGTGACAGAATAAGACCCTGTTGGTGAAAAAATAAAAATAAAAGCGGATTTCTTCTTTCTTTTTTATTTTTTTGGAGACAGAGTCTCGTTCTGTCACCCAGGCTGGAGTGCAGTGGCAGGAACTCGGCTCACTGCAACTTCCGCCTACCAGGTTCAAGCAATTCTCCTGCCTCAGCCTCCCGAGTAGCTGGGATTACAGGAGCCTGCCACCATGCCTGGCTAATTTTTGTATTTTGGTAGGGGCAGGGTTTCACCATATTGGCTAGGTTGGTCTCAAACTCCTGACCTCAGGTGATCCACCTGCCTCAGTCTCCCAAAGTGATGAAATTACAGGCGTGAGCCACCACTCCCTGCTGCGGGTTTCTTTTTTTAAATATAAAAGTGATACTGTGCAACAACATGGATTAACCTCCAAACACCGTAAGTTATGAGCTCATCTGGCCAGGCACGGTGGCTCACACCTGTAATCCCAGCACTTTGGGAGGCTGAGGCAGGTGGATCACCTGAGGTCAGGAGTTCAAGACCAGTCTGGCCAACGTGGTGAAACCCTGTCTCTACTAAAAATATAAAAATTAGCCGGGCATGGTGGCAGGTGCCTGTAATCCTAGCTATTCGGGAGGCTGAGGCAGGAGAATGGCTTGAACCCAGGAGGCGGAGACTGCAGTGAGCCTGAGATCATGCCAGTGCAATGGCAACAAGAGCAAGTTGACTGGGCAAAAAGAGCAAGGCTCCATTTCAAAAAAAAAAAAAAAATTTTAAATAAATAAACAAATAGCTTGTCAGAAGAACAGACCGTGAGTCACCACCACCTCCTTCCTGCACTCCCTGGCCATTCCCTTTCACCCTCATCACTGCAGTCTGCCCAGTCTACCTTTGGCCCTGCCAGCCTCGATTTTTGCCCCCTGGCCCACAAAACCTCAAATATTTACTATCTGGCCCTTTATAGAAAAAAAGTTTGGAGGCTCTAGTCTTGAGCCAGATAGCAATGGTGAGGTTCTGAATGTGTGGGGGTGGGGAAGGGGCTTGCCAGGAGCACACAGAGTGAGGAGCTCCCTGCTCCTGTCATTGGTGACATGGCACCTGTCCAACCCTTTATCTAGCTCTGAGTGGAGAGGTTCTCTCAAAGGGAAAGAAAGGGGGAGTTCATGCCTGGGCCTTCTCCTCCTAACACGCCTCACCATGCCCTCACCCTACCTTGCCGGTCTCCTTCTCCCTCTCTCCCTCCTCCCCATCTACCTGCGCCATGCGCTGTCCTTGCATGCCCTGTGGCCACCTTCCTTTCCACCAGGGCCCTGGCTTTGCTCAGATGTCCTACCCAGCTCCAAGTGGTCAGGAGCTTCCCTGAGTGTGAACTGGAAATCCATTTCCCCTCCCCAGGGACTGACTGGCTTGAACATGAGCATGTGATGCAATTCTGGCCAGGTAGACATGGGACAAAGTCCACCCATGGCTCCAGGAAAAGATGTGCATTCTGATAAAGAGCAAGCCAAACAGACAAGACACAGATGGCCTCTTTTTCTTCTTTGAGAATTTGTTTGGATGTGACACTTGGAGCTGCTGTAGCCATTTCGTGACTATGAGGAGAGTGTATTTGAGGACAGTTCATCACAACCATGATGACAGAGTAGAAAGATGAAAAGGGGCCAGGCACGGTGGCTCACACCTGTAATCCCAGCACTTTGGGAGGCCGAGGTGGGTGGATCGCTTGAGGCCAGGAGTTCAAGACCAGCCTGGGCAACACGGCAAAACCCCATCTCTACTAAAAATACAAAAATTAGCCAGGCATGGTGGCAGGAGCCTGTAATCCCAGCTACTCAGGAGGCTGATGCAGCGGAATCGCTTGAACCCGGGAGGTGGATGTTGCAATGAGGCGAGATCACACCACTGCACTCCAGCCTGAGTGACAGAGCAAGACTCTGCCTCAAAAAAAAAAGAAAGAAAGAAAGAAAGAAAGAAAATAAATGGACCTGGGTTTGAGATAATGAGGCTTAATTAGCCAACCCTGGAGTCTCCACACTCCTTCTGATTCAAACCACAGGGAGGGCTCTGGTACAGGCACTTGAAGGCACCTGATGTGCCGGCCACGCCCCTCACTGTGATTTTATATTCCCACTGCCAGCTGATGCTCTTCCCTCCACGAGGAAACAGCTTCTGTGGAAATCCCATCACCCTTCAAACCCATGTCAAGCCTCTCCTCCAAGAAGCTGCATTCCCATCCCTTTCCTGACGGAGCTCATCTACTTCTGGACCCGAACCCGGCTACTGGAGCTCTGTAGAAACTGCTCCTTCTCAGCCTCGAGTTCAGGTATTTGGCACCTACCCTAAAAGGCTGGGGGCTCCTGACCGGAGGGTCCTGACTCCCCATTCCACAATCCTCCCCTAAGCCCCTTGCAAACCATGGGCCTCAAGTGAAAAACGTTAAACTCAATGGACCAATATGTCAAGTCTGTTTTAATGCTCAGAAAAATTCTGCTGTGCCTGCCATTTTCAGAATGCAATGCCAGCAACACACTCTGAGTAGCAGTTGGGATTGCTTAAAGACAAGGATGCATTCCGAAAGATGCCTCACAAGGTGATTTTTGTCATTTTGTGAACATCATAGAGTGTATTTACACAACCCTAGATGGTCTAGCCCAGCGGTCCACAACCTTTTTGGCTCCAGGGACTGGTTTCGTGGAAGACAATTTTTGCACACACAGGGGTGCGGGGCAGTGGCTTCAGGATGAAACTGTTCCACCTTAGATCATTAGGCATTAGATTCTCACAAGGAGTACGCAACCTAGATTCCTCATATACGCAGTTCACAATAGGGTTCATGCTCCTATTCAAATCTAATGGCTTCGATGACCTGACAGGAGGTAGAGCTGGGGTGGTAACGTTTGCTATAATGTTCAGGTGGTAATACTAGGCTATCAACCTGTACTGCATGTTACTGTCATGAATACTGCAGACCAATGGAACACAATGGCAAGTATTTGTGTATCTAAACATAGGAAAAGTGCAGTAAAAATATGCCACTATACTTTATGGGACCACTGTCGTGTATGCGGTCCGTCACTGAACGAACTTGTTATACGGCGCATGACTAATTACAAATGACCTGCTTCCTTTGGCTGTGTAAGTTTTCTATAATAAACCTTAACGTGTTAAATTTTTAATACAAAAAAGGAAACTATTTTAAAATAAAAGATAAAGTAATGCCAAGATACCCATGCCACATGACTACAGTAGTGATTATGAGCATGGGCTGTGGAGCACGGACTGCCTGGGTTCAAATCTCAGCTCCATCCCTTACCAGCTGTGTGACCTTAGGTAAGTTACCCAGCTTTTCTGTGCCTTGGCCCCACCCCCCATCTTACAATGGAGAGCTAACAGGACCTATCCTCTTGGGTTGTCTGAGAATTGAGATAACACATGCCAAGGGCTTGGAACCGAGCCCTGCACACAGGAAGTGCTTAGTCAAGGGCAGCCTTCTTCCACCAGAATGTCAGCACTACAGAGCTGGTGGGGTGACGTGCATCGCCAGCACCCTGAATAGCGCCTGACTCACACGTGCTCAGCAGGAGTGAGCTAGGTACCATTTCCAGTCAGTTCTGCTCCTGGGCCACTTCCATCTGCTCAGCTTTTCCCTTTTTTTGGCTCGTTCTGGGATTGTGCCACATTTCCCAGGTGCCTGCGCCCCTCTGCCCGTCCTGGCCCATCTTGCTGGCCCCTCTCCCAGGTCTGCCTCTGTCCCCACTCCATCCCAGGCCGGCCACACCCTCACACCTCTCTGGAACTCATGCTTGGCTGCTCCCTTCTCCCCATTATCCATGCAATCCCCCCAACACCCCACCTCACTCTTCCAGCTCTTCCTGATCACTCCAGACTCCGCTCTGATTCCACGACTTCCAAAGGGGCCCTCCTTACTCACCCCATGCTCAGGACGCTGGATGCAGAATGTCCTGCCAACGTCACCTCAGACTACGCCCCCACCCCCTTAAACACTGAATCCCAGCCCAAAATGCAAAACTGAGAAATCCCATTTGGTCGAGACAAAACAAGGTTTAATTAACAAGCAGAACGCCTAGAAAGCACTTAGCAATGGTTTCTTTGTGCCTGGTCTGCCACTCTTCCCTAAACAAGAGACTTGTAAATGAATGTTGTATTAATCCTATCAAAATGTAGGTTTAAAATCTGCCTAGGTTCTACGGAGACCACTCTTTCGAATACTCTTTTAATGATAAGCCTCCAAAGTCAAGAAGGCAAATGGCAGCTGGCTGAGGGCAGAAGCAGCCTCTTGGGGAGGCGGGCTGAGGCAGGGGTGAATCAGCACAAATCTCACCTCCACCGGCCGTAAGGCCATCATCCTCTCTTACTCGGGGATGAATATTTCAGTTTGGGCCACTTATTTGGCCTTGTTTCCTTCGTTCTATTTTGATATTTAGTATTTACTCAGGGAAACTAGCAACCCTAAAAAAACAAAAAGGTTTCTGGGAGCAAAGGGTAATTGGATAACCTCTACTCAATAATGTTTAATAAATACATTTTCTTAAAAGCTGGTTGTATAAAAATCAAGGTGGGTGATGAGTAATCATGTTAATGCTCTGTGATCTGTATTTAACAACTAATCTTTCCAACTTGAGGTTAGAAGGGGGAAAGAAAACTGAGGGCTGAACAGCTGTGTGTACAGGCTGCTCCTCTTTACATGGCTCAGGTCTGTGGTTAAGTATTAAAAGAAGAAGGGATCATTTTGCCATGACAACAACTTTTTAATCAAGCCAAATTTCCTGTTTGGCTAACATACAAAAACGATTCGAGCAATGAGTTATTCATTCATTCAGTGACTGTAAATACAGACTGGATTTCAATGACTTAGTACAAAATCAAAGAATATATGACATCTCATTATCTTTTTTTTTTTTTTTTTAAACAAGGTCTCGCTCTGTTACCCAAGCTGGAGTGCTGTGGCTATGCACAGGTGCCATAATAGCTCACGGCAGCCTTACACTCCTGGGCTCAAGCAATCCTCCCACTTCAGCCTCCAGAGTAGCTGGGACTATAAGCATGCTGGCTGGTATCTTATTATTAATTTTTTATATTGATTACTTATTGAAATGATAATGGTTTGGAAATACTGGTTTAAAGAAGTTATTAAGACTGGGTGTGGTGTCTCACGCCTGTAATCCCAGCACTCTGGGAGGCCAAGGTGGGCAGATCACCTGAGGTCAGGAGTTCAAGACCAGCCTGGCCAACATGGTGAAACCCCGTCTCTGCTAAAAATACAAAAATTAGCTGGATGTGGTGGTGGGTGCCTGTAATACCAGCTACTCAGGAGGCTGAGGCAGGAGAACAGCTTGAACCAAGGTGGTGGAAACTGCAGTGAGCCCATGTTGCACCACTGCACTCCAGCCTGGGCGACAGAGCAAGACTCTCAAATTAAAAAAAAAAAAAAAAAAGAAGTTATTAAAATTAATTTCACCTTGTAAATGTGGCTACTAGAAAATTTACCATGGTTCTCCTACCAGACAGGGCTGCTCTAGAGCCAGTTGGCCTGGGTTTGAAAACTGGCCCCACCACTTGTGAGCTGTACTGCATTGGGCAAACTGCTGACCTTGCCTATGCCTCAGTTCAATCATTCGTAAAGAGGGAGTAAGAACTAGACCAATGATGCATAACCCCACTGCAGGGATTAAAGGACTTTGTGTAAAGTGCACTTAGAAGGGAGCCCAACCTATAGATACTGCAAGTCTAAGCATTTGTTTCTGAGACTGACAAGATTAAATGACTTTTTTAAAAAAGTAACAGCTGTATTGAGATAGAGTTCATGCACCATAAAAGTCAGTCTTCTAAAACAGACAATTCAGTGGTTTCTAGTATGTTCACCAAGTTGTGTACTCATCACCGCTACTCCCAGAGCATTCTCATTCCTGCAAAGAGAGACCCCATGTCCGTCGGCAGTCACTCCCCAGTCTCTCCTTCACCCAGCCCTTGGCAACTACTAACCTACTTTCTATCTCTACAGATTTTTCCAAATTTGGACTTTTGTTTAAATGGAATCCTAACATATGTGGTCTTTGTGACTAGCTCCTCAGCATGGTTGTAAGGTTCACCTATGTTGAAGCACGTGTGAGTACTTCTTTCTTTCTTATGGTCAAATGATATCTTCTTAATGAATAGACGCTGTGTTTCTCCATTCAGCCTTTGATGGACATCTGGTTTGTTTTCACCTTTTGGTTCTTATGAACAATACTGCTGTGAACAGTCATGTACATGTTTCTGTAGAGACACGTTTTCATCTCTCTTAAGGACATACTTAGGAGTGGAATGAGTGGAATTGCTGGGTCATATGTTTACCTTGATGTTTAACTTTCTGAGGAACTGCCAGACTCTTTCCCAAAGTGGTTGCACCAGTTTACATCCCACAGGGGAGGCTGGACTTTTCATGGACACTCAGATGTGGATTCTTTTCTTTTTCTCTCTACCTTCTGCTAGGCTGATGTGGGGAAATCCAGGGAAGATGCGGGAGGAGGGCGTGAAGAGACAGCAGTAGGGCAAAGAGGCCTGGGGGTCCTTTCACCAGAGTTCTGGTCTCAGTCCTGTCTGGTCCCCACTTGCCATGTGACCTTGAGCAAGTCACTTCTACTCTCTAGGCCTCAGTTTCCTTATCTCTAAAATGAAGATGTTGAACTAAGTAGGTCTCAACCTGGGTGATCTGGCTCCCTGGGGACACTGGGCAATGTCTGGAGACATTCTGGGTTATCACAGTGGAGCAGGAGATGCCGCCATCATCTAACGGGTGTCACGGACGCCACTAAACCTCAAATGCACAAGACAGTCCCCAACAACCAAAAACGACCTGGTCCCCAACTATCACCAGTGCCAAGGTTCAGAGACCTTGCATCGGACTAAGATGGCCCTATGGAAACTTCTGAGGAACTGTCAAACTGTTTTCCAAAATGGCTACACCATCTTATAATCCTCCTAGCAACATATGAGGGTTCTGATTTCCCCACATCCTCTCCAACACAGCTGTGTTACAGTCAGCCTAACAGGTCCGTCAATGGCTTTTCAAGTCTTTTCTGTTTAATATTAACAATGTCTGGAAGTGTTTTCAGAATGCCAGTGTCCTAAAAAAAACAAAATAGATTAGTCATTTTCTTACCTGGTGCCTATAATTATACCAGCCATTTGAACCCGCCACGATCACTACCCAGTGCTTGCCTCCATCTTCAGGATCATCTATGGGAACAGCACCAATGCCCAGGGTCACACTGAGAAATACAGCTACTTTCCAAACCATTCTGCACCTTGGAGTTCAACTGCAGAAACCTGAGAAGGGAAACACAGAGTCAAGTACAAAGCAACAAGAACAGATAAACATTGGCCGGGGCGGTGGTTCACCCCTGTAATTCCAGCACTTTGGGAGGCAGAGGCAGGTGGATCATTTGAGGTCAGGAGTTCGAGACCAGCTTGGCCAACATGGCAAGACCCTGTTTCTACTAAAAATACAAAAATTAGCTGGGCGTGGTAGCACGTGCCGGTAATCCCAGCTACTTGGCAGGCTGAGGAAGGAGAATCACTTGAACCCAGGAGACGGAGACTGCAGTAAGCTAGACCGTGCAACCATACTCCAGCCTGGGTGACAGAGTGAGACTCTGTCTCAAAAAAAAAAAAAAAAAAAAAAAACAGATAAACATTGTCAGCCCCTAAGAAAATATCATAGTAAATGGGTCAAACAGAAAAGGCCATTTAACCACCAGACAGAGTATGTTGAGGATAACAATGAAGATAAAGAGGGTTTCTATTTTTGCTCTATTGCTCCACCCTGTGAGTGGAGAAGGGGCTGTCCATACCTCCTGATCTTCACTACAAGCCCAAGTCATGCATATAAAACCAAAGAATATCCAGAAAGGGCACTTTTTAAAGTTTTTGACATAACTCAAAATACAGTTGATAAAATTCATCCACAACATTCACTATTGGAAAAAATATCCACCACATACTATGAAGTATTTGTAAGAAAAGAATATACATGTAAAATAAACTGTGCAGGCCGGGTGCAGTGGCTCACACCTGTAATCTTAGCATTTTGGGAGGCCGGCGTATTACCTGAGGTCAGGAGTTCAAGACCAGACTGGTCAACATAGTAAAACCTTAGCTCTACTAAAAATACAAAATTAGCTGGGCATGGTGGCACACACCTGTAGTCTCAGCTACTAGGGTGGCTGAGGCAGGAGAATTGCCTGAACTCAGGAGGTAGAGGTTGTAGTGAGCCAGATCAGGCCTCTGCACTCCATCCTAGGTGACAGAGTGAGACTCTGTCTCAAAACTAAAAATAAAAATAAAAAAAGTTATATCAGAAAAAATAAATTTTAAAAATAAACTGCACAGAAAAATATGGAAAACAGACATAAAATTTTAAGACAAGTTATTGCTGGGTAGTAGGCAGGATCAAGAGTGATTTTCTTCCTCATTTTTGTCTCCTTTTAGAAACAATAAAGTTTCTAAAAATTCAGTACAGGTTTAATGAAAACATTGATGGGCAATTTAAGTTTATAATGTGAATTATCTGGATGAGCTATAGTCAAACATTAATTCATGTTGTCTTTGCATCACACTTATAGAGCATGGACATACGCTCTGTACACATACAGGGCAAACATTTTCATCCTTGTTTTACAGAAAGGAGAGGTTGAGGTCTGACAGCAATGACCTGCCTAATAGCCATGGACTGTCGTCGTTGGCCAGAGCTGGGACCATGCCTTCTGAACAGCTGGTCCGGCACTCTTTCTGTTGTATGGCTCTGCATCTCAAGACTTTATTATTACTGAGGCCGGGCGTGGTGGCTCACGCCTGCAATCCCAGCACTTAGGAAAGCAGAGGCGGACGGACCACTTGAGGTCAGGAGTCCGAGACCAGCCTGGCCAACATGGCGAAACCCTGTCTCTACTAAAAGTACGAAAATTAGCCAGGCGTGGTGGCAAGAGCCTGTAATCCCAGCTACTCAGGAGGCTGAGGTAGGAGAATCACTTCAATCCGGGAGGGGAAGGTTGCAGTGAGCCAAGATCACAACACTACACTCCAGTCTGGGCAACAGAGCGAGACTCCATCTCAAAAAAGAAAAAAAAAAAAATACTTCATTATCATTGAAGTACATGCACTGTTTATACCTCAATGCCAAAACCTTAAATACCTTGTTAAAGTACAAATGGAAAACAGCACCAAGCCTGTGGCTCTGCGATAAGAAAAATACACAGTCACTGAGATGTGGGGACTCAGAGCAGATGTGTGAGGCTGACTTCTGTCCCAATGCCACAAGCAGGGCTGGTGGTGCTCATTCATTCATTCACTCACCACTCAGCCAGAGTCTCTGCAACACCTACTTTGCCAGACAAGGTACTGGGTGCTGGAAACTCAATGGGGACAGAACAAAGCCTGTGTCTTCATGGAGGACGCACCCAGATGAAGGGTGATCCACTTCTAAGCTGAAGAAACCATCCTCAACGTTCTGAGTGGAGTCCTCAAAGCGATGGATTTTCTCCACTAACTAAATAGGAAGCCCTGAGTCTCTTGAAAAGAGTCTTAGGCCAGTAATTCTCCCACTTGAATACGCACCTAGGTCACCTGGGGATCTAGGAGGCAGATTCTGATTCAGTAGGCCTGGGGCAGGGCCTGAGACTGCATTTCTTGTTGTTGTTTTTTTTTCATTTTTTTATTTTTGAGAGTCTTGCTCTGTGGCTCAGGCTGGAGTGCAGTGGTGCGATCTCGGTTCACTGCAACATCCGCCTCCCAGGTTCAAGCGATTCTCCTCCCTCAGCCTCCTGAGTAGCTGAGACTACAGGTGCCCACCACCATGCCCAGCTAATTTTTGTATTTTTAGTAGAGACAGGGTTTTGCCATGTTGCTCAGGCTGGTCTCGAATGTCTGACTTTAGGTGACCTGCCCATCTCGGCCTCCCAAAGTGCTGGGATTACAGGCATGAGTCACTGCGCGACACACCCCCCCCAACCCCGCTGCCATGAGACTGCATGTCTAACAAGTCTCAGGTGACACTATGCTGCTAGCCTCAGATTACCTTTGATGTGGCAGAACTGCATGAAATCCCCCAGGCTCTGGTCCACCTGTCCTCAGCCCAGCATCCTGGTCAACAGACTGCACTGCTCCACCCTCAAGGGCTGTCTCCTAACAAGAACTTAATTATTAAGCTGAAAGCCTGAATTGGTGCTAAATTTAGGTTTCTTTAGCTCCACTGCAAGGCCCATGGATGGGCAACTGGTAACTACAGTAAGACGCCCCCAGATTTGTTTTTTTCGGTAGGGGCTAGTATGGCACATAACAGACAGGTCAGTGGAGTGCTGAGGACCCCCAGTGCTAGAACCACAGGGTCTGTTAAAGTGCACCTGAGGAGGCTCCCCACACGTCCACTCGACCTGACAAGGGCTCACTGTGGGGCTGTGTTTCCAGAAAGGGATCCTGATCCAGACCTCAACAGAGGGTTCCTGGACCTCATGCAAGAAAGAATTTGGGGCAAGTCCACAGAATAATGTGCAAGCGAGCTTACTCAGCAAATGAAAGAATGAAAGAACAGGTTACTCTATAGACAGAACAGGGTGTTCCCAAAAGCAAGAGAAGGACCATGTCCACCTTAGGTGCAATGCTTGTTTAGACATAAGACAACAAAGCAAAACAAAGTCACAGGGAGATGTGCCTACTACAAGGGCCTGTGACGGAGGCTTGTTAATCTTTGTAGAACTGCTGTCTTTCACAAGAATCTATGCTATTATCTTTAAGGTGAAACTTATGGCCAGGCGCGGTGGCTCACACCTGTAATCCCAGCGCTTTGGGAGGCCGAGGCAGGCAGATCACTTGAGGTCAGGAGTTCGAGATCGGCCTGGGCAACATGGTGAAACCCCGTCGCTACTAAAAACACAAAATTTAGCCGGGTGTGGTGGCACATGCCTGTAATCCCAGCTACTCAGGAAGCTGAGGCACGAGAATCACTTGAACCCAGGAGGCAGAAGCCACAGTGGGCCAAGATCGTGCCACTGCACTCCAGCGTGGGCGACAGAGCGAGACCCTGTCATAAATAAATAAATAAATAAATAAATAAATAAATAAATAAATGAAATAAAGTGAACTTATTATTAAACTAAAAATGCTTTTGTTCTTAAGATATTGGGACATCAGGACCTTTCCTGGGTCTATCTGGTAAACATTAACCTGTTCCCTTAACCGTAAACATCCTGTGACTAAGAATGCCTAACCTCCTGGGACTGCAGCCCAGCAGGTCTCAGCCAAATTTTACCCAGCCCTTGTTCAACATGGAGTCACTCTGGTTCAAGCACCCCTGTCAACTCGAAGGTAAGGAACCAATACAAGATACAATTATACAAAGGTGTGAGGAAGCAACAGTGAGGACAGGCGAGAGAGAGTCAAGGAGCAAAAATATCCATGTACCCCAAGCTTCAGTGACCCCACAAGAGAGGTGTGACAGTCACTACCAAGATGTTCCAACCAATGGCTCTCACCTACTCGGAGCTCAGCCAGCAGCCTCCCTGGAAGGCCTTCCCCTAGGGTAGGGGTAGACTAACTTTCTCTGCAAAGGACCAGAAGGTAAACATTTTTGGTTTCGCAGGCCAGGCCATCTCTCTCACAACTATTCAGCTCTGCCACTGTATCTTGAAAGCAGCCGTGTCACCAAGTATTCGCATTTTTCTAAGAGATGGTTTAATTATTTTTGTCTCTCCTCTTATCATTCCTCTGGTTCCCCGCTTCCTACTTAGCCCTTGAGAAACACAAATATAGCCTTTTACCCGCCCCTCCTTCAGCAGACACTCCCTACAGGGCAAGTTCATCTAACTCCTCAAGAGTTAACAGTTGGTTTACAGACCAAAGCATGCCCAATACAGAACCCTCACCCACCAGGAGGTTGCCTCGAGAGGTAATAGTCAAAAAGCATGCCTGCTACTCCCACCCACCTGGGGAGTTTTTGGCCTAGTCCTGCCCACAAAGATGCCAGCAGTCACCAGTTCAACCGACAGACAGCACAGTAGATAAGACACCAAGCTAACACATGGACACCCCACCTTGCTTGCTTCCTCCTCTGCCTTTTAAATGTGCCCGCTTTCTGCTCCAAAAGCAAAGCAGTACATTTAAAGGTGGGATGCCTGTGCTTCTTTCCCTAAGCAACTTGGAAATAAATCACCTTCTTTGTACCAGATCTTGCTCTTGTTAACTGGTCTCTGGAAATGATGAATTACTAACCCATGAGCCATTTACAGCCAGAGACAATATATAAACAAATGAACATGGTTATGTTCCAATAAAACTTTATCTATAAAATAGGTGGTTTATTTGGCCCATAGGTCATAGGTTGCTGACCTTGTCTGAGGGAGTGAGAATATGCCCCCAAACCACATGGCAGGCACAGCCTGGTTGTTACTGTCATCTTTCATCAGCCATAAATGGGTTCCCTAGTTTGCATACCTGTTTATTCTGAGTTTCATCCATATGACATAGTCCCAAAGAGGCTCATTCCTCTGGGGGCAATGGTGTGTGACTTTTACCTCCTCATATTTAGGATAAAAAAAATGAATAAATAAAATACCAGAAACAAATGGTTGACCTGACTGTGAACAACAGAACGGACACCACCTACTTATCCACCTAAATCAGCAAACATGCAGCAGGCACCAAAAAAGCACCACTTAGTTATTTTTACAAAATCGAGTTATTCTTCTAATCCATTAACAAGTTACTCCTCTGTGAGGAAAAGTGCCCTACTGATACAGAAAATGACATTTTCATAGTCTACCTGGTGATGGTCCTGCTCGATCATTCTTTTTTCTTATAAACACAGAGTCGTGATTCCCCAACTACAACGCTATATTAAAAGTCTCACAGTATGTTGCTGAATAGAAAATGCTACCTTAAAAAACCACATACATGGCCGGGCACAGTGGCTCACGCCTGTAATACCAGCACTTTGGGAGGCCGAGGTGGGCAGATCATGAGGTCAAGAGATCGAGACCATCCTGGCCAACATGGTGAAATCCCATCACTACTAACAATATAAAAATTAGCTGGGCGTGGTGGTATGCACCTGTAGTCCCAGCTACTCTGGAGGCTGAAGCAGGAGAATCACTTGAACCCAGGAGGCAGAGGGTGCAATCTCAAAAAGAAAAAACCACACACACTAACACTATTTTGGGAAACATATAAACATAGGCCTGGGGTGAAGAGAGACACAAAAGTAAAATAATCATTCCATTACCCTTGGCAATGAACATGCCTCAAAGCAGCTACCTTACTAATTTCCTGTGGGCATTTATTGCATGATTTTTGACAAAATCAAAGCATCAAAACAAAGCACCAATAATCTGGCAGCATCCCTGTGATTCCTGGTTTATCAAAGTGAAAAACTGATGAAAAAGTGAATGATCCCTGCTAAACTACTAGCTCTTTGTGACTCTGCTGTTTTTGGCTGTGGCTGTCCACGGTCCCCATTACACAGGCTTCATCTCACAGAGGCGTCATCATCATCTACCTCCTCTCCTTTAACTTGCCCTCCTCCTATCTACTCTCTCCTATATCCACCCCACCCCAAATCCATACAACAAACGTGGACTGAGCACCTGCTAGCTGCTCACAGGCATTGAACAGTGAGCCAAACAGACAAAACCCTTCATGGAGGGGGCACTCCAGAGAGAAGAGACAGACCATTTATACACATCGGTTATCAGATAGTGATGAGAGTGATGGACAAAAATAAGGCAGGAGAGGGAGGGAGTCCCAATAGGAGTGGGAGGTGTCATTTGTAAAAGGGGAAGAAACTAAGGAGGTGAGGGCACCAGCCCATACATTAGGGCAAAGCACTGGAAGCAACGTAAATGTCTAGCTGGATCAATTACAGTACAGCCTCATGGTGGGATACTGTGAAGCCTTTAAAAAGAACCTAAGGCAGATCATAATGCGCCAAGACTGAAAAGATCTCCCAGGGGTGCTGTTGGGGCACGTGTGTCATCTGCTAACCCCGTGCAGGGAGAAGGCAACACAGACAGTCATTGCTCCAGCCAAGGAAGATCAGAGAGAAAGACTCCCGGCTGGGCGCAGTGGCTCATGCCTATAATTCCAGCACTTTGGAAGGCCAAGGTGGGAGGATCACCTGAGGTTGGGAGTTCAAGACCAGCCTGACCAATATGGAGAAACCCGTCTCTACTAAAAATACAACATTAGCCGGGCGTGGTGGCACATGCCTGTAATCCCAGCTACTTGAGAGGCTGAGGCAGGAGAATCACTGGAACCCAGGGGGCAGAGGTTGCAGTGAGCGAGATGGCACCATTGCACTCCAGCCTGGGCAACAAGAGTGAAATCTGTCTCAAAAAAAAAAGACTCCCAGAGAGTGGGACGTGTTGCGGAGTGGCACAGAGGTGGGGAGTGGCACATTTGTGGGTATCTACTATGGACCACACAATGTGCAAGACACTTTATTCACACCATCCTCACAACAGTTCCCTGTAAGCAAGGATCCCCACTCCCTTTAGACAGGTGATGAAACTGAGGCTCAGAGAGGTAGAGAAACTTGGGGGTCAGTGGCACTGCTGGGACCACACAGATCTGACGGCAAAGACTGCTTGTTCTAGTGTATCACCCAAAGAAAGAGTTGCTTATGTGAAAGTCTGGGAGGCCCTGGAACCACAGGCGCTGCACCCTGTACCCCAGGGCCCGAGCACAGAGCAGGGCCTCACAGTTTCCTCCGGCAGTAGGACACCCACGGTGCTCTTCCGTGCCCTACTATTTTAAGGCACTAGTGGGCTTCCTGCACAAACAGCTCTTATCTTAGAAGAGCCTATCAATGGAGTATCTGAGTTACACAAAGTCAAAGTCAATGAACAAGCCTTTACAGACTTCACCAGACTCCACTGACAAGTCCTCTGCTGTTCCCACTTGGCCTTCGTCCCTGCTCAGGTTACAGGGCTATACTAGGTCAGTAATTCACTTAAAAGACTTCACTTGCAGCCAGGTACAGTGGCTCATGCCTGTAATCCCAGCATTTTGGGAGGCCGAGGCAGGTGGATCACTTGAGGCCAGGAGTTTGAGGCCAGCCTGGCCAATATGGTGAAACCCCCATCTCTACTAAAAATACAAAAATTAGCCCAGCATGGTGGCACACGCCTGTAATCCCAGCTACTCGGGAGGCTGAGGCAGGAGAACTGCTTGAACCCAGGAGGCAGAGGTTGCAGTGAGCCGAGATTGTGCCACTGCACTCCAGCCTGGGCAACAGAGTGAGACCCTGTCAAGAAAAAAAAAAAAAGGCTTCATTTGGCTTCAAGAAATGTACCATCAAGTCAGGTTTAATCCATTTGAGAAGTCTGGGATGCAGTGCCCATTCCAGATAAATTATCACCAACAATGCAAGTAATAAGGTCAAGTTCACAGGGCCATCTAAATAGCAGAGTCAAGTTCACATCCGGGTCTGATACCAAAGCCTACACCTTAACCACCATCAGGAGTGACCCCTCAGTGCCAGCTACTGTTAGACACAGAAAACCATCAAAGCCAAGCAAAGCAGCTAGTTAGACAATGAAATCTGTAAAAAGCCTTCCAAACCTAAAGGTTTTGATCCTATTCTCTGCTCTCTAGGGGTTTAGAATAAAATCTTCCTGAAGGCCAGGCACAGTGGCTGACACCTATAATCCAAGCACTTTGGGAAGCCAAGGAGGGCAGATCATTTGAGTTCAGGACTTTGAAACCAGCCTGGCCAACATGGTAAAACTCTGTCTCTACTAAAAATACAAAAATTAGCTGGGCGTGGTGGTGGGCACCTGTAATCCCAGCTACTCGGGAGACTGAGGCAGGAGAATGGCTGGAATCCGGGAGGCGGAGGTTGCAGTGAGCTGAGATCATGCCACTGCACTCCAGCCTGGGTGACCGAGTGAGATTCCATCTAAAAATAAAATAAAATAAAATCATGCTGCAAGGTTTTTCGGCTGACAACATGCAGAAGAAATTAGGACAGGTGACAGGAACTGTCTCCTTGACCAAACTTTAGTCAGGCTCCTCTGAGCCCTCTTCTCCACAAGGCCTTGGTCTGCCAGGTCCAGTTTTAGCAGGAATCCAGAAGAGAATCCCTCACCCTCGATATCTAATGAAGTTCTTCTTAGTAATATTCTCTTGATGGGGTTCAGGACCCAGTAGCTCAAAAAATGGCACTTTAGTATACTGAATATTTTAAGCTGAAGGAATTCCACTAACCCCCTCACCTTGCCCATGGGCTGTAAATCCCCAGCTGACCTTGCCATTCGAGAGCTGAGCTCCATTCCATACTGAAGTCTCTCTCTCCTACTGCAGTAGCTAAAAGAAAATGTCTTGCTGGTTTTTGTTTTGTTTTGATTTTTTTTTTTTTTTTTTTTGAGACAATCTCGCCCTATCGCCTGGAATGGAGTGCAATAGTGCGATCTCAGCTCACTGCAACCCCCACCTCCCAGGCTCAAGCGATTCTCATGTGTCAGCCTCCAGAGTAGCTGGCATTACAGGCATGCATCACCATGCCAGCCAATTTTTGTATTTTTAGGTTTTGCCATGTTGGCCAGGCTGGTCTCAAGCTCCTGGACTCAAGTGATGCGCCTGCCTCAGCCTCCCAAAGTGCTGGGATTACAGGTGTGAGCCACTGCACCCAGCCTGTCTTACTGTTTTTAAAAAGTACCCATGAGTGGCACACCGGCACATGCCTGCAGTCCCAGCTACTTAGGAGGCTGAGGTAGAAGGATCGCTAGAGCCCGGAAGTTTGGGACCAACATGGGTAACACAGTGAGACCCCATGTCAAACAGAAAAAATTTTAAAAAGCATTGGATACAGGCTGGGCACGGTGGCTTGTGCCTGTAATCTCAACACTTTGGGAGGCCAAGGCAGGAGGATCACTCAAACCCATTAGTTCCAGACCAGCCTGGGCAATATAGGGAGACTCTGTCTCTGCAAAGACAGCCAGCATGATGGTGCACACCTGTGGTCCCAGCTACTCAGGCGGCTGAGCAGGGAGGATCACTTGAGCCCCGGAAGTCAAGGCTGCAGTGAACCATCCAGCCTAGGTGAGAGAGAGACCTCTGTCCTCTGTCTCAAAAAAAAAAAATTTAAAAAGGCATGTGATGCAATTTTTCTTTAACAAAAGACACAGCTACTAATTCGGGGGGACCCTTCCTCTCTCTGGGCCTTCACGGTCCATCTGTGAAATGAGATAGTAGAGCTTATTAGAGGGTCATTCAGTCCTTTAAATCCTTTGATTTTCTGGTTAAAGAATAGGATTAAAACAAAATCCAGGCCGGGCGTGGTGGCTTGCGCCTGTTAATTCCACCACTTTGGGAGGCCAAGGTGGGTGGATCACTTGAAGCCAGGAGTTCAAGACCAGCCTGGCCAACACTGCGAAACCCCGTCTCTACTAAAAATACAAAAATTAGCCAGGCATGGTGGCATGCGTCTGTAATCCCAGCTACTCAGGAGGCTGAGACATAAGAATTGCTTGAGTCCTGGAGGCAGAGGTTGCAGTGAGCCAAGATCGAACCACAACACTCTAAGCTGAGCAGCAGAGGGAGACTCTGTCTCAAAAAAAAAAAAAAAAAAAAATTATCATCATCATCATCATCATCATCCAGTTAGATCTTATCTCAAATGAAAAATCTAGGCCAGGAGCGGTGGCTCACGCCTGTAATCCCAGCACTTGGAAAGGCCAAGGCGGACAGATCACAAGGTCAAGAGATCAATACCATCCTGGCCAACATGGTGAAACCCCGTCTCTACTAAAAATACAAAAATTAGCTGGGTGTGGTGGCGTGTGCCTGTAGTCCGAGCTACTCAGGAGGCTGAGGCAGGAGAATCGCTTGAACCCAGAAGGCAGAGGTTGCAGTGAGCCGAGATCGCGCCACTGTACTACAGCCTGGTGAGAGAGTGAGCTCTGTCTCCAAAAAAAAAAACAAAAACAAAAAAGAAAAAGAAAAGTCTATTTTACTCAGGTTAGTTTATCGTTTTTTCCTACAAAGAAAATGTGCTTTATTGGCAAACTAGCTTCTAGATTAGAGCATGCTCTTCAAGGTTATCTAACTCTGATTCATAGGAGTTATTTTATAATTCTGCATACTATGGGTAACAGCAATGCAAATAATTCTAGTCTAGACAGGCAAATGCGTGCTACCAAACGGAGGTTCATTTGACTTCCTTCCTCCTCTGTAGAGGCCAGTTTTGTCTTTCATTTGCAAATTCAATTCAGTATTTCTAATCTACAAATTGGTTGTACTTTGGAGTCTCCAACACCTCACCAAGTTTCCTCATTAATGAGTTAAATAAAATTCTTAACACATGTTCAGTTTTACATTTTACAGAGTAATGACTTTATCTGTTTTTTTAAGGAAATTATCTTTTAGCATTATGGAAAGTATAAGCAAGTAACATGTATTTCAAAAGAAGCAGTAAAAAAAAAAAATGTTTTTAATCTATTAATGGTTAGAACTTAGGTTTCTAGGAAAGTAAATTTTGGTCAATGGTGGGCACAGTGGCTCCTGGCTATAATCCTGGTACTCTGGGAGGCCAAAGCCAGAGGGTCACTAGGGCCCAGGAGTTTGAGACTGGCCTGGGCAAGACAGTGAGACCCAGTCTCTACAAAAAAATTAAAAAGTCAAAAATGTCACTCAATGGTTAATAACTTCTCCACATTTTTATTTTAAATGCTTATTTGGAATTTGAGTTTTCTTTCACCCAAATTACTATTTTTGAAACCTGGGACCAGTGCAGTCTGCAGCCTTTTCCCAAAATGACTGAGCCTAACTTTTATAGCTACATGCTAACTCAAGTTAAATTTTTACTTTAACTTTTACTTCAAGAAATTGAAGGGTGGACATTAACCTATAGAAATGTACAAAGAATGACATAAAACACCAGTTACCTATCATCCAGACCATTCTCCGTTATTTTATAAACCCACTCATCTTTTTTCTACATTACAGACGAAATTGTTCCTTCTGTCCCATCCCATCCTCCCCACACTGCAAAGTAACCACTATCCTAAATTAGCATTTCGTCCCAATCGATTTATTATAAAAAGATGTATACCCACTCTACAAGCATTTCCCTACTAATGGACATTTAGGCTGTTTCCAATTTTTTAAACCATTATAAGCATTTTAAACCATTATAAGCAGTGTTGCCACAAACAACCCTAATATCCTTCCCCTTGTATACAAATGTCTCTGGCTTCTTAGTATTTTCTAGAAGTGGAACCACTGATCTTAAGATATACCCAATCTGCTAGTGGCTATACTGTTCAAAGATATACTTGCAACCAGTAGTGAATTAGAATCTCATTTTTTTCAAATACTTATCATCTCTTGATGGTGTCAAACTTTGCAATTCCTAACCTGATGAATATACAATGATCTAATTATGGTTTCAATGAGCATTTCCTGGATTACAAGAAAATCTGAGTCTTATCATATGATTATTTAACCATTCAGATTTCAATACAGTCAATACATGTGACAACTTTCCCCTGATAAACTGGGATTCCAACTATGGTCTGCAAAGCAACTTGTGCAGTTAAAAAAAATACATGCTGGACATTTCTTCAGAAGATAGTCATGGGCTGGAACACTCAAGACAGAGTTTACTTCTACATATTTCTTACTGACTAAGGCTGGGTATGGTGTATTCTACCCCCTTAGAGCTCTCAAATCTTTTCTCTTCCCCTCCCACTGCAACTGTCTTTAAAACTCTCATGATTCTCCTAGGGATTACTGCAATGACCTCCCTATCCTTAGTGTGGCCTCTCTCCAACACTTCCACACTACAGAGTATCTGAGATACAGATCTACAGTAAATGTGGCTTCCTGGACATTCAGGATAACATCCAAATCTCTCACAGCAGCACAGGAAGCCCTGCAAGACATACCTCTCTATTCTCACACATAAAATCCACCACCCACATGAAATCCCTTACTGCACCAGACTCCACGACTCCAGTGCAAAAGCATTGCTCTTTCTCTGCCTTCACCATGCTGTTTTCCAGATGAAACACTCTTCTCTTCCTTCATCTCACTAGGTCCTGCCCAGCCCTCAAACTCCAAGGCGAGACGTGGAGTAATCCCAGCACTTTGGGAGGCTGAGGCATGCGGATCATTTGTCAAGGATTAGAGACCAGCCTGGCCAATATAGTGAAACCTCGTCTCTACTACAACCACAAAAATTAGGCAGGCATGGTGGCAGGTGCCCGTAATCCAAGAACTCGGGAGGCTGAGACAGGAGAATCGCTTGAACCGGAAAGGTGGAGGTTGCAGTGAGCCGAGATTGCACCACTGCACGCCAGCCTGGGCAACGGAGCGAGACTCCGTCTCAAAAACAAAACAAAACAAACCAACAAAAAATCCACATAGGGCCGGGCGCGGTGGCTCAAGCCTGTAATCCCAGCACTTTGGGAGGCCGAGACGGGCGGATCACGAGGTCAGGAGATCGAGACCATCCTGGCGAACCCGGTGAAACCCCGTCTCTACTAAAAAATACAAAAAACTAGCCGGGCGAGGTGGCGGGCGCCTGTAGTCCCAGCTACTCGGGAGGCTGAGGCAGGAGAATGGCGTGAACCCGGGAGGCGGAGCTTGCAGTGAGCTGAGATCCGGCCACTGCACTCCAGCCTGGGTGACAGAGCGAGACCCCGTCTCAAAAAAAAAAAAAAAAAAATCCACATAAATTCCACTCAAGCCTCCCCATCTGTGCGAAGTCCCAACCTCTCCCACAAGTCAGCGTTAGATGCTGCCCCTGTACACACCTGTATACTCCAGCCCTTTAACGCTGGAACTGTTCACTAGAGATTGTCTCTCCCCTTTATGAAATAATCTCTGCTCAAAAAGCTTAGTAAGGCTCAGTGAATGTTTGCTATGCAAGTCCCAGAGTAAAGAAAGCTGGGCTACTCCATTCACCACATACCACAGGGCTAGTCACCTACCCTGGGCACTCCTTTTCATCTCTAAAACAAAGCACGGGACACAAAGTTTCTTCTTCCAGCCCTCAGATACTACAATGCATGGCATAGAACACTCCACGTAGGTATAACCTCAAATCTAACACGGACGGGAAAAAAAACCAGTTAACTTTCACTTCCAATATTGATGTGGGTGGTCCTGAAACTCACCAGCTCAAACCTCCCAGAACCAGAGCTTCCCTGACTTCTCTAAACAGATGTCTTTATAAGCCTGGGTATTTTTGTTGTCGTCGTTAATAGCCCTTTCAAACGGGTGCAATCCTCCACATTAAAAGCATCAAAAGTCTGAACTGTTCGCAGGTCGTAAAGCCTGGAACCAAGCCCCAGTCCCTGTTGGGGCCCTTGGCTGTGGGATCTCTGCAAATCACGTCTCCTCCCGCGCCTTAGTTTCCCCCTCCAGAGCGCTGCGCCCTTCCAGCCACAACACGCGTGAGAAGAGAGACCTCCACCCCCAGTACCACCAGAGAGGCCGCAGGGTTTCCCTTCCCTCTGGATTCACCGTTTCCCGAAAATCCCCCTCGCAGGATGAGAAACTGATTACTCAGAAAGGGACGGGAAAAATGAAAATCCCAGCCCTGAAGTCGAGAGCCTCAGAGAGCAGACGCGAGGCCCTGGCCTCGGGCGTGGGGACTGAACCTGGTTCTGTGTTGGGGCTCGCGGTTACCTGTGGCAGGCGACCGTGGTGGCAGTGGTGGCGGCGGCGGCGGCGGTGAGTGACTGCGCTGCTGGCGCCTGCGGAACCGTGAGAACGCGCGGCGGCGCGCAGCCTCACACCAATCACCCACGACCGCCGCACTGCTGTGATTGCTGCGGGCGCCGCAGCTCCTGGCTTAAGGGCCACTGCGCCGCGGTGACTGGTGGAGCTACGGGGCGCGGCATCTGCCAAAACCAATGGAAGGAGAGGATGAGGCCGGCGAGCCAAAGGGACTACAAATCCCAGTGTGCACGGGCAGGGGTTTCTGGACTAGGCGCGGGGGTGGAGGAGCAGTGGTTGCGCACTGAGCTGAGGTCGGGAAACCGAGGTACTTGACATCTGGGGCTGCAGTGATCCCAGAAGCATATACCGAAATGTCATACCAGCTCTTGGAGCAAACCTATCTGCACATTGGACCCACTTAGGAAAGCCTCAAAAATACTGATGCCCCTGTGAAAATAAAATTGAAAAGCTGTTGGAATCCCCCCCCATCAAAAAAACGCTTTATGCCTTGAAAGAGATGTGACTGTAATATCAGTCACGTATGCTTACAACTTCTATTCCCACATTATAGATTAACTCGCTTTCTTTTATTGAACGATGTCTAGAGGGAATTAAAAGACTTCAGGGACAAAATCTCGTGCCTGATTAAGTAATGAACCTTGCTTCATCATAACAAGAAGATTACAACTTCTTCCCTCTGTTATCCTGTTTTGCTTAGACCAGAGATATAAAACCCACGATTATTACACCCTCTGTAAAAAATGCTCAATATTCCCTTCCGAAAAAGAAACCAATAACCAATCAAATTGCTGTACCTATATGCCAGCCTTGTAGGAATACTGTTATCCTGCTCAAAACTTCTATCTCTGCCTATATAAATGAAACCTTAACTTCCTTGCTTTAGAATGCCAAATCCATTCCTTTGGAGTTGGTGTTTCTGGGTGGTCCATCCTCACACTTCACCCTTAAATAAACTATTTTAGGTTGGCACCTCCGCCATACCCCCAGGAATTGTGATTTTGTTGGTTTGCATGTGGTCTGAGTTTTGGAATCTTTAGAAAGCCTCAGGTGATTTGGACCCGTTTAGTCCCCATAACAACCCTTTGAGAGAGAAAGACAGTTATTGTCACCCAAGCTTTATGGATTGAGCAACTGAGGGAGGTTAAGTCAGGGAGGTTAATTTTGCAAAGGTCACATATGTCTTAAGGGTCAGAGCCAGAACTATGACCTAAGCAGTATGGTTCCAGAATTCTAACCTCTTACTTCCTACACAATGCTAATTCTCAAATGTTTGGTGGTGTTGCCTCCCACGGAACTGGAGAGAAAACCAAACTACGATGCATTCGAGTGCCATGTAGTGAGGCTCAGTCAATTGAGTTGAATGGAATTAATGTGGTGGAGTATGTGCACTCCTGCTCAAGGGCATTCCAGCACAAGAGTTCGGGCTACCTTCACGGGTTATCTCATGTGGTCTTCTTTTACAATCTTGTTTTACAGTAAGTCATAGATCAGCACACTGCTCCAGTCCTGTCACCTATTTTTGTAAATAAAAGCTTATAAGAACACAGCCACACCCATTGATTTAGGTATTATTGAGAGGTGAAGCCAGCTGGGCTTCTGGGTCAGATGGGGACTTGGAGAACTTTTCCGTCTAGCTAAAGAATTGTAAACACACCAACCAGCACTCTGTGTCTAGCTAAAGGTTTGTAAACGCACCAATCAGCACTCCGTAAAAACGGACCAATCAGCAGTCTGTAAAATGGACCAATCAGTGCTCTGTAAAATGGACCAATCAGCAGGACGTGGTCGGGGGCCAAATAAGAGAATAAAAGCTGGCCACTGGCACCAGCAGCGGCAACCCGCTCGAGTTCCGTTCCGTGTTGTGGCGGCTTTGTTCTTTGGCTCTTTGCAATGAATCTTGCTGCTGCTCACTCTTTGGGTCCGCACTACTTTTCTGCGTTGCAACACTCACCATGAAGGGCCCCAGCTTCACTCCTGAAGCCAGCGAGACCCCAAACCCACCGGGAGGAACGATCCGGAGGTGCCACCTTTAAGAGCTGTGACACTCATTGCCAAGGTCTGCGGCTTCACTCCTTAAGTCAGCAAGACCGCGAACCCACCAGAAGGAAGAACTCTGGACACATCTGAACATCTGAAGGAACAAACCCCCAGACACACCATCTTTAACAACTGTAAGGCTCCGCCAGGGTCTGCCGCTTCATTCTTGAAGTCAGCGAAACCAAGAACCCCCCGGAAGGAATTCCGGACACATTATCTCTGGCTATTTTTACAAATAAGGCAGAATTGAATATTAATAGTTATGTGAGAAGCCTTATGGCCCACAAAGATGAAAATGCTGTCTGACTCTTCACACAAAGCAAGTTGCCAAACCCTGGGTTAAGTTCATGGTCCAGCATCATAGCTTGGAAGTGACCTGGGGCTTCAAGCCCAGGTCTGCCCAAGTCCTTTGCCAACTCTCATGAATGCTATGCTTTTGCGGTCTTCTGCAATGGGGAGCAGCAGGAGTTCATTCATCTGTTTATTCCACAACACATTTAGTAGGTGTACCTTATATGCCAGGTGCAGCTGAGCATTGAGATAAAAAGGAGTTTGTTCTTTCCCCTCAGGAATTCACTGTCTAGTAGAAGTGAGGCAGAGTGTATCCTTAACCACTCCCTAATTCACTTGAGAATAAATCGTGGACTTTGCCTGATTAAGGCTTTAACAGTTGAAATGAGATAAAAATGGAAGCGTGCAGCTGGGTGCAGTGGTTCATGCCTGTAATCCCAACACTTTGGGAGGCCAAGACAGGAGGATTGCTTGAGGCCAGGAATGCAAGTCCAGCCTGGGCAATATAGTTAGACCTTGTCTCTAACACAAATTTAAAAAATTAGTCACATGTGGTGGTGCACACCTGTGGTCCCAACTAATTGGGAGGCTGAGGCAGGAGCATTACTTGAACCTGGGAGCTAGAGGCTACAGTGAGCTATGATCGCACTACTGCACTCCAGCCTGGGCAACGGTGAGACCATGTCTCTAAATAAAAACAGTAGCCTGATGCCTGGCATGTTTAAGCAAACACAGGGCAAGAGATAACCCTCTTGGTCTCCCTCAGCAACAGTGTGGGCTGAGAGCTCAGAGTCTGAACGAGACAGGGTGGCTGCAAGTTGTGGGCTAATGGGAGGGGTTGCTGGAGGTTGCCACGGTGATGGTGCAGGGTAGCCCCAAAAGAGGCTTAAGCCAGCAACAAGGGGGAGGCTGAGATGGGAGGGGCCTGGAGTAGGGGTCGGGTAATTATGTTGAGCTCTGCCGTTAAGGTACCTGGATTCAAATCCGAACTCTACCACTTACAAGCTGTGTGAGCTGAGCAAGTTACTTAGCTTCTCAGCGCCTAGTTTTTCCCAAGCATAAAATGGAAAAAACAGTACCTGCTTCATAAGGTCGCTCTGTGGATTAAATTTGTTTACACAGTGCTTAGACCAAGTCAGTGCCCCATACTCATTAGCTACTCCCTGGGTTCAGAGGATCCCTTTGGCTGCTGGGTTGTAACCTGAGAATTCCACTAAGGAAAACAAGGCAGGAATCTGTGGCCTTGGAAAGTGCCCATGCTCCTGTTTCTGCTTGTGGGATGACAGTACTGTGTAGAAAGTGCTGAGCCCACAGGAAACACCAGGAGCAGTGGTGGGCACTGAAATAGCCCTGGGTGGCAGGAAGGGGTAGGTGGCAGGCTCCCTGTGTTCAGATAGGCATGAGGACCTCTCCATCAAATGCCCCCAGCAGAATTCTCACAAGAAAAGTCATGTCTGGGACTTTCGCTACCATGCCACGCAACCAGAGGTTAGTGAGACTGGTGCCAGGTATAAATAAGTGACATCATGAGAATGTGGCAGATCACCAGAGATAACAGCACCAAGGAGTAATTTCAGAATAATAATCTTTTTAAAAATCTAATAATGGGGCCGGGCTTGGTGGTTCACACCTGTAATCCCAGCATTTTGGGAGGCTGAGGCGGAGGGATCACCTGAGGTCAGGAGTTCAAGACCACCCTGACCAACATGGTGAAATCCCGTCTCTACTAAAAATACAAAAAATTAGCCAGGCGTGGTGGCACGTGCCTGTAATCCCAGCTACTAGGGAGGCTGAGGCAGGAGAATTGCTTGAACCCAGGAGGCGGAGATTACAATGAGCTGAATCACACCACTGCACTCTAGCCTGTCTCAAAAAAAAAAAAAAAATCTAATAATGGGAGATTGAGTGAGAGGTTAAGATTATAAAGCAACAACAGTTGGAGAGTGTGAAATGTATTGGTTAAGTTTAGAGAGGAGTTCCTCTACCTGATATGGTTTGGATCTGTGTCCCCACCAAATCTCATGCTGAATTGTAATCCCCAAGGTTGGAGGTAGGGCCTGGTGGGAGGTGACTGAATCATGGGGGTGGTTTCTCATGAATGGTTTAGCACCATCTTCCTTGGTACTGTCCTGGAGATAGTGATTAAGTTCTCTCGAGGTCAGATCGTTTAAAAGATTTCTACTAAAAATACAAAAAACTAGCTGAGTATGGTGGTGTGCGCCTGTAGTCCCAGCTACTCAAGAGGCTGGGGCAGGAGAATTTCTTGGGGGCAGGAGAATTTCTTGAGCCCAGGAGGCAGAGGTTGCAACGAGCTGAGATCACGCCACTGCACTCCAGCCTGGGCAACAGTGCAAGCCTTTGCCTCCAAAAAGTAAAATAAAATTTAAAAAATAAAGGTGTGGGCTCTGGATCCAGATTGCCTGGGTTTATATTCCAGCTCTGGCACTTACTGACCATGTTACCTTGGAGAATTATTTTATCTATGCTTCAGGGTCTTCATTTATAAAATAGGAATGATAGTTACAGTGCTCTATTTCATAGAGTTGTTGCAAATATGAAATGAGTTAGTATATACAATAAATGAGTTGGTATATACAATAGAGTTGTTGCAAATATGAAATGAGTTGGTATATACAAAAACAAAAACAAAAAGCTAAGAACAGGGTCTAACCATGTGTCAGCTACTTACCGAGTGCATAAGTATCAGGCACTTGCCTGCGCTCTCAGGGTTGCCACAGTCAATTCTCCCCACCATAGATGGAGTCGGATGTGAATATTTCAAATGAAGTATAAAATGTAGGGGGAAAATGCTCAAACTATAAATGCATGGCTCAATAAATAAAGTTTCAGAAAATGAAACACCTGAATAATCAATACTCAGAAAATTGAGCTTGGGAGCACTCTAGAAGTTTCTCCTGGGCCTCCTTCAGGGGACTTTTTTTTTTTTTTTTTTTTTTTACTTCTCCTGTGTATTTAATTATGCTGTTTCCTTTGGTCCCCAGCTCCCTTTTTAAAAAAATTCCAACCAAGCACTATTTCTTCTTTATTAAAAATTTTCTTTTTAAATTTTTTAATTGTAGTAAATGCATATATAACATAAAATATGTAATTTTAATGATTTTTAAGTGTGTAAGTCAGTGGCATTAATTAAATCCACATTGTTGTGCAGCCATCACCACTGTTTTCAAAAGTTTTCATCATAATTCCAGCTCACTCAGTCCATCCTTCTTCACCTGATTTCTGCCTAGCCCCATGACCTCATTTCCTGCTACCTCACTTGCTCCACTCCAGCCATCATGGCCTTCTTGCCTTTGTATTTACAGTCCCCAGTTCCTAGAATGCCTTTCCCCTTCCAGTTGCACAGCTGGCTTCTGCCCAAATGGCACATCCTTTTTAGAGAGGCTGTCCTGAGCCATGGACCTAAAACAGCTACAAACCTCCATCACGTTTCAGCCTTCAACCTTGCTTTACTACCTGACTATGTACACTTGTTTGTTTATTTCCTGGCTCACCACTAAACCTGAAACTGTTTAAGGCGGGGCCCAGCCTGTCTTATTTATTTTTACACCCCCAATGCTCAAAATAGTACCTGTCATATACTCAGTGCTCAGTGAATACACATCAACTCAATTACATGCCATGATGAAGGGAAAGGAAGTGTGCTCTGCTCCTCTGTGCAGAAGAGACACCATTTCTTCCTAGTTGATTTTTAAGGATTTCCAGTCAATCAATACACATGAGTTTAACTCTGTGGTAGGCGGTGTTCTAGGTGTGGCCCCAATAACACTTACCTATGCATAAGCTCCTCCCCTTTGAGAATGGGTGAAACCTCAGAATATGATGACATCTCACTCTGGTGATTATGTCATGTTTGGCAAAAGGGAAATTATCTGGGCAGGCAGGCCTACTATAATCACATGAGCTCCTTAAAGCTGAGTTTTCTCTTGCTAGTAGTAGAGAGGTTCATTGGTGGTTTGAAGTTACAGGGGTCACAGGCATACTGGCAGCCCTAAGGAGCTAAGAGAGCCCCTGACTGACAACCAGCAAGGAAATGGGGCCCTCAGCTTTACAATGGCAGGGAATGGAATTCAGCCAATGACCTGAAGGAGCGTGGAAGTGGATTCTTCCCCAGAGCCTCCATAGAAGAGCCCAGAATGGTGTCAAATAAATCATTATTCAATGATACTTGTTAAAACATGGTAAAGAAGACTTTATTCAGGACCCTCAAGATATAGGGACTGCTGCAGTGGGATTTTGCAGTAGGAAAGAGAGAGATTGGACTCAACTCCAAATACAGCAAGTGGAACTCTACAGCTGTCCTTAGTCTGTTTTCTGCTGCTGTAACAGAATACCTGACTGGTTATGGTGGCTCACGCCTGTAATCCCAGCACTTTGGGAGGCCAAGGCAGGTGGATCACGAGGTCGGGAGTTTGAGACCAGCCTAGCCAACCTGGTGAAACCCCATCTCTACTAAAAACACAAAAATTAGCCAGGCATAGTGGTGCATGCCTGTAGTCTCAGCTACTCAGGAGACTGAGGCAGGAGAATTACCTGAACCTGGGAGGCAGAAGTTGCAGTGAGCCGAGATCACACCACTGCACTCCAGCCTGGGCGACAGAGCAAGACTCCATTTCGGTGTGGGGGAAAAAAACCAAAATACCACATGCTGGGTGATTCATAAAGAAAATATTTATTTAGCTCATGATATTGGAGGCTGGGAAGTCCAAGACTGAGGGCACATCTGGTAAGGGCTCTCTTGCTGCAGCATAACATGGTAGAAGGCATCACATGGTGGTGAGTGGGCATGAACGACAGAAAGAAGTGGACCAAATTTCCTTCTTTTATCAGGAGCCCATTCCCACAAGAACTCACTCACTCCTGCAATAATGGCATTAATTCATTCACGAAGGCAGAACCCTCATGACTAATCACTTCTTAAAGTTTCAAATCTCTTTTTTTTTTTTTTTTTTTTGAGATGGAGTCTTGCTCTGTCACCCAGGCTGGAGTGCAATGGCACGATCTCGGCTCACTGCAACCTCTGCCTCCCGGGTTCAAGCGATTCCCCTGCCTCAGCCTCCTAAGTACCTGGGACTACAGGCACATGCCACCATGCCTGGCTAATTTTTTGTATTTTAGTAGAGATGGGGTTTCACCATGTTGGCCAGGATGGTCTCAATCTCCTGACCTCATGATCTGCCCGCCTCAGCTTCCCAGAGTGCTGGGATTACAGGCATGAGCCACTGCGCCTGGCCCCAATCTCTTAATATCATCAAAATTGCAATTAAATTTCAACAGGAATTTTGGAGGGGACATTCAAACCATAGCAATAACCAAAAAGCAGGGTTGGGGGACAGTGGATAAAAAATTACTAAGATGAAATATCAGGATTAAGGGGGATTCTAGCTAAACCTACCTAACAGGAATTTTGCTGAAGACAGTCTAGGTTATTGGACATCACCTGGAAGATGAGGGAGGATGAGGAATCCGATCAGATAGATCAGCTATCGAGGATGATCAGATATGGAGGACGAAGGGTTCTTGCCAAACTGACTTAGCAGAGTTCTTACTAAAACTGGATTTTATAAGGAAGTGCACAGATGGGCCTAGGAGATGGTTCAGGAGCCTGACCAAAATTTGATCAAGTAGAGAACCTTTGTCACTGCCCGCTCTGTTGGTTTTGGCCTGTGAGATCCTAATCAGAAAGTACAGTTGTATTCCTCTGAACTTCTCACCCACAGAACTGAGATAATAGATGGGTGTTGTTTTAAGCTGGTAAACGTGTGCTAATTTCTTATACAGCAATAGGAAATTAATACAAATTCCTACTGTGCAGTCAGCACTATGCACACACGATGGGAAATTTCGAAGAGCTTATAGCGGGGTTGAATAAAGACAAAGGGGAGGAGATTTGGCTCCCATTCAGACCTGTATTCTGTTGTCACTGGAAGAACCTTTGGAGTTGCATTTCCCCATCAT
Organism: Theropithecus gelada; assembly: GCF_003255815.1. Classification (NCBI taxonomy): domain Eukaryota; kingdom Metazoa; phylum Chordata; class Mammalia; order Primates; family Cercopithecidae; genus Theropithecus; species Theropithecus gelada. Next base: position 94,177,818 of record NC_037675.1, read on the forward strand.
GTGTCCCACCTCTCGAAGCCCTAGGCAGCTCTGGACCACCCTGATCCATGGGCCCCACCAGTTCCCCTCCCCAGACACTGCCCACATGTCCTCCCACTCAGACAAGTGCCTCAACCATTTGAAAAGTAAAACTCTGATATGGTTTGGCTGCATTTCCACCATCTCATCTTGAACTGTAGTTCCCATAATCCCCACATGTCATGGAAGGGAGCAGGTGGAGATAACTGAATCATATGGGCAGTTTCCTCCATCCTGTTCTCATGATAGTGAGTTCTCACGAGATCTGATTTTTTAAAAATTCTATTATTGATCTGATGGTTTTATAAGGGGCTTCCCCTTCCATGGGTACTCATACTTCTCCTCCATGCTCCCATATGGAGAAGGACATGTTTGCTTCCCCTTCCACCATAATTGTAAGTTTCCTGAGGACTCCCCAGCCACACTGAACTGTGAGTCAATTAAACCTCTTTTCTTTGTAAATTATCCAGTATCAAGTATGTCTTTATTAGCAGCATGAGAACAGGCTAATACAAACTCAGATTTGGATTGGCATTGTGATCTTCTAAGAGCAATCTTGAGGTTGATAATGAGCCCTCTATATTTTGTACAGTATTTGACATTGGAACAGAGACTGCCATCTCTTATTATAATCTATGTTCTCTTCTTCCTCCTGGGCACATCGCTAGATCACATTTGGCTGTTGGCACAGTTGGCTGTGGCCATGTGACTGAGTTCCAACCAATAAAATGTAAGAATCTCAATTCCTATGAGATCAGGAACCACTTTTAGGCCCAGTCCATAAACACCTGTCACTGTGTTCTTCCACACTGCTTCTTCTGAAATGGCCCTGGAAGCCATGTGTTAAGTTAGCAGAACTTCCTTCAGCTTGAGTTCCTGTGTGACTATTTGGAATACATGTTCACCTACCTACGACTGTTATGTGAACAAGAAATAAACCAATATTGTGTTTAAGCCATTATATATTTTGGGGCTACTTGTTAACAGTAGTTAGCCTACCCCAGTGGTTCTCAGAGTGTAGTCCTTGGGCCAGCATCACCTGAGGACTTCTTAGAAATTCGAGTTCCTGGGACTCAGTCCATACTTTGCCTCCTCCCAAAGTTGTCTACTTTCTAATCCCCAGAATCTGTGAATATATTACCTTCCATGGCAAAAGGCATTTTCCAATGTGATTAAGACTTTGAGATGGGATATTATCTTGGATTTCCTAGGTGTGGGCCCAGTGAAATCACAAGGACCCTTATAAAGAAAGGCAGGAAGATCAAATTAAGAGAAGGAGATGTGATGATGAAGTGGCTACGTTGTCTGGGGTAAATCAATACCTGGGGTTCGTCAACTCATGCCAGGAAAAGTTAGGACATGGACACACACGAGGAGTTTAGGAGCGGAGGTTTAATAGGCAAGAGAAAGAGAGAGAAAGAGACACAGAAAACAGCTCTCTCTTTAGTAAGAGAGAGGAGACTTCCCAGAGGAAAAGGTTAGCAGGTGGTGGAAGCACCAGATTTTATAGTCAGGCTTGAGGAGGCGGTGTCTGATTTACATAGGGCTCACAGATTGCTTCAAACAGGTATGATATTTACATAGTGGGTGGAGAAGGCTAGCCACACACCCTAATCTTATTATGCAAATGAACTTTCCCCTTGGCCAGTGCCATCTTGTCTGCTCCTTACTGTACACGTGTCTGGCAAAGAAGGGAAGATGGAACTACCAATTTGAACATGATTGGCATAACTGCTGGTATCTATGTTTGCAGCTCAATTTTATAGGCCCCTCTTTGTTAGAAAGGAAAATGATTTGGGGCTGCTTTTCATTAAAAGGAAAACCCGGCCGGGCGCGGTGGCTCATGCCTGTAATCCCAGCACTCTGGGAGGCCGAGGCGGGCAGATCACAAGGTCAGGAGATCGAGACCACGGTGAAACCCCGTCTCTACTAAAAATACAAAAAATGAGCCGGGCGCGGTGGCGGGCACCTGTAGTCCCAGCTACTCGGGAGGCTGAGGCAGGAGAATGGTGTGAACCCAGGAGGCGGAGCTTTCAGTGAGCCAGGATCACGCCACTGCACTCCAGCTTGGGCGACAGAGCGAGACTCCATCTCAAAAAAAAAAAAAAAAAAAAAAAAGGAAAACCCTACTGAGGACTTTTGTACCTTCACTATTTGTCTATGTAATTTCTTTTTAACTCCTGTATCAGTGATAGGAGCGTCAGGACTCTGACCTGAAGTTCAGCAGGATGTGACCTGCACATACACATCCAGGTGGCCTGCAGGAGCAAAGAAGTCTGGAGCAGCCAAAAAACCACAAAGAAGTAAAACACCCAGTTCCTGCCTTAACTGATTAACCAAAATTACAACAGTTTACAATGAGTTGTCCCTGCCCTACCTTAGCTATCAATCAACTTTGTGACATCCTTCTTCTGGACAATAAGTCTTATGATCTCCCCACCATGTACCTTGTGACCCCCTCCTCCTCTAACAATAGATAACCACCTTTTACTGTAATTTTCAATTACCTACCCAACTCCTATAAAACAACCCCTTCCCCATATCCCTTTGCTGACTCTCTTTTTGGACTCAGTCCACCTGCACCCAGGTGAATTAAAAGCTTTATTGCTCACACAAGCCTGTTTGGTGGTTTCTTCACACAGACGCACTTGACATTTGGTGCTGTGACTCGGATCAGGGGACCTCCCTCAGGAGATCAATCCCCTGTCCTCCTGCTCTTTGCTCTGTGAGAGAATCCACCTATGACTTTGGGTCCTCAGACCAGCCCAAGAAACACCTCACCAATTTTAAATCGGGTAAGCAGCCTCTTTTTATTCTCTTCTCCAACCTCTCGCTATCTCTCAACCTCTTTCTCCTTTCAATTTGGGCGTCCCTCTTCAATCTCTCCCTTCCCTTTATTTCTGTTCCCTTTCTGGTAGAGACAGCGGAGACAGTTTTTATCTGTGGACCCAAAACACCAGAGCCAGTCATGGACTCGGGAAGACAGTCTTCCCTTGGTGTCTAATCACTGCGGGGACGCCTGCCTGATTATTCACCCACATTCCAGAGGTGTTCAATCACTGCAGGGATGCCTGCCTTGATCCTCCACCTTGGTGGCAAGTACTACCTCCTGTGATGGCAAGTACCACCCTTCCCCCTTTACTCTGTGTCTCTACCCCCTTTTCTCTGAACTTACCTTTTTACTATGGGCAAACTTCCACCCTCCATTCCTCCTTTTTCCCCCTTAGCCTGTGTTCTTAAAAACTTAAAACCTTTTCAACTCTCACCTGACCTAAAACCTAAGCGTTTTATTTTCTTTTGCAACACCGCTTGGCCCAATACAAACTTGATAATGGCTCTAAATGGCCAGAAAATGGCACTTTCGATCTGCCCATCCTACAAGATCTAGGTAATTTTGTCATAAAATGGGCAAATCGTCAGAGGTGCCTTATGTCCAGGCATTCTTGACACATCAGTCCCTTCCTAGCCTCTGCTCCCAATGCTATTCATCCCAAATCTTTCTTCTTTCTCTCCCGTCTGTTTCTTCAGTCTCTATCCCAACCTCAGAGTCCTCTGAATCCTCCTTTTCTGCAGACCCCTCTGACCTCTCTCCCCCTCCCCAGGCCACTCCTCGGCAGGCTGAATCAAGTCCCAATTCTTCCCCAGCCTCCACTTCTCCCCCTTATAACCCTTCTGTCACCTCCCCTCCCCACACCTGGCCTGTGTTACAATTTCATTCTGTGGCAAATACTCCCCCACTTGCCCAACAATGTCCTCTTTGAGAGGTGGCTGGAACTGAGGACGTTGTCAGAGTGCATGTGCCATTTTCTCTATCAGACCTTTCCCAAATTAATCAATGCTTAGGCTCCTTCCCCCTCAGACCCCACCAAATGTATACAAGAATTTCAATATTTAACTTGGTCCTATAATTTAACCTGGAGTGACTTAAATGTCATCCTAACTTCTACCCTCTCCCCAGATGAACGAGAAAGATTATTTTCTCTGGCCCAGTCCCATGCAGACACCCGCCGGTGTCATGAGCCAGACCTTCAAGAAGGCATCAGGGCAATTCTCTGAGAAAATCCCCAGTGGGAATATCAGGAAGGTTCCCCAGGTATAGCTAAGTGAGATTATATTATTTCCTGCCTAGTTGAAGGGCTTAGAAAGGCAGCATACAAAGCTGTTAATTATGATAAACTTAAGGAAACTACCCAAGGTAAAGATGAAAACCCAGCCCAGTTCATGGTTCGTTTGGCAGCAACCCTGAGATGCTTTACAGCATTAGACCCAGAGGGGTCAGAAGGCTGTTTTATTCTCAATATGCATTTTATCACTCAGTCAGCTCCTGACATTAGAAAAAAGTTTCAAAAATTAGAATCTGGCCCTCAAACGCCACAACAGGAATTAATCAACCTTGCCTTCAAGGTGTACCCTAATAAGGAAGAGGCAGCCAAGTGGCAACACACTTCTGAGTTACAATTACTTGCCTCAGCTGTGAGACAAAACCCAGCTGCTCCCAAAAACTTCAAAACACTGAAGCCACAGCAGTTAGGCATTCCTACGGGACCTCCTCCCTCAGGATCTTGCTTCAAGTGCCAGAAATCTGGCCACTGACCCAAGGAATGCCCACAGCCCAGGATTCCTCCCAAGCTGCGTCCCATCTGTGCAGGGACCCACTGGAAATCAGACTGCCCAGCTCGCCCAGCAGCCCCTCCTAGAGCCCCTAAAGCTCTGGCCCAAGGCTCTCTGACTGCTTCCAAGATCTGCTTGGCTTAGCAACTGAAGACTGACACTGCCTGATCACCTCGGAAGCCCCCTGGACCATCACGGACCCCGAGCTTTGGGTAACTCTCACAGTAGAGGGTAAGTCTATCCCCTTTTTAATCAGTATGGGGGCCACCCATTCCACATTACCTTCTTTTCAAGGGTCTTTTTCCCTTGCCCCCATAACTGTTGTGGGTATTGATGGCCGGGCTTCTAAACCTCTTACAACTACCCAACTTTGGTGCCAACTTGGACAACATTCTTTTATGCACTCCTTTTAAGTTATCCGCCCGCCACCCCCAACCCGCCCAGTTCCCTTATTAGGCCAAGACATTTTAACCAAATTATCTGCTTCCCTGACTGTTCATGGGCTACAGCCACACCTCATTGCTGCCCTTCTTCCCAACCCAGAGCCTCCTTCATGTCTTGCTCTTGTATCCCCCGACCTTAACCCACAAGTATAGGACACCTCTATGCCCTCTCTGGCAAGCAATCACACACCCATTACTATCCCGTTGAAACCTAATCACTCAATGCCAATCAACGCCAGTATCCATCCCACAGCAGGCTTTAAAAAGACTGAAGCCTGTTATCTCTCGCCTGCTACAGCATGGGTTTCTAAAGCCTACAAACTCTCCTTACAATTCCCCCATTTTCCTGTCCCAAAAACCACACAAGTCTTACAGGTTAGTTCAGGATCTGTGCCTTATCACCAACTTGTTTTGCCTATCCACCCTGTGGTGCCTAACCCATACACTCTTTTGTCCTCAATACCTTCCTCCGCAACTCACTATTCCATTGTTGATCTTAAAGATGCCTTTTTCACTCTTCCCCTGCACCCCTCATCCCACCCTCTCTTTGCTTTTACCTAGACTGACCCTGACAGCCATCAGTCCCAGCAGCTTGCCTGGGCTATACTGCCACAAGACTTCAGGGACAGCCCCCATTACTTCAGCCAAGCTCCTTCTCATGATTTACTTTCTTTCTACCCCTCTGCTTCTCACCTTATTCAACATATTGATACCTTCTACTTCGTAGCCCCTCCTTTGAATCTTCTCAGCAAGACATCTTTCAACATTTATTCTCCAAGGGATATCAGATATCCCTTTCCAAAGCTCAAATTTCTTCCCCATTCGTTACCTACCTCAGCATAATTCTTCATAAAAACACGCATGCTCTCCCTGCTGATAGTGTCCGACTGACCTCTCAAACCCCAACTTATTCCAGGAGACAGGGACTATTGTACATATTATCTTTCCTGTATAGGGTCTGCAATCAGGATTATTCAACTCTTCCATTCAAAAACGCCATTCACACCTTTGGGAAAAAGGTAATATAATAGACTCTTGGCTAAATGCCAGGGGTCCTATTCGTATGATGGAAAATGGGGACAAAAGGCTTGGTATATAAAACATTATTCCTACCTTGGCCAAAAAAACTCACTGCCACCTACCTTAAAGCCATTATGCTTAATTGCTATTTTTAGAGAATTTAGGAATGTGCCTAGGCAGGTGTACAGGTGTGCTGGAGGGCAGCTGAGAGAAACCTACACACACCAGAGTAGTTTGAAGAAAGTGGCTGAGGGTTTCTGGATCCTTGCAAAGCACAAAAGTTCAGAACAAATCTGTGGTGTGTAGCACGGTGCCAGCAGCAAGTCCCAGTTCAGCACCTTGAAAACCCAAGTGGGACCAGCCAAGCAAGCACCAGGGCCCAGGAACTAAACTGGGAAAGTCTCAAGGCATCAGAGACCAGAAAACCCTGAAAAACTGCATGTGAGAAAGGGTCCTCTTCCCACTGCCCCGAGGCTATAGAAGCCCACCCTGTCTCCAGACGCCATCTTGGAAAAGAGATGTGGGAACAGGAAGTGTATTAGTCAGAATGCAGAGTCAGCTACCATGACAGAGACCAAAGTGACAGTGACATAAACAAGATAGAAGGTTTCTCTCTTGTGAAGCATCCAAGTATTAGCAGTCCAGAGCTAATGGAGAAGCTCTTTGGTGTTGGAGACCCAGGTTCATTCTCCCTTGAGCTCTTCCATTCCTAGACTGTTGGCTTCATCTGGTCTACGATGGCTCCACACCATGGCACTTCCCAGGCAGCAACATAGAGACTGTATGAATATTATCCGATTGGCCAGAACTGAGTCACGTGGCTGTACCTGGGTTCAAGTGAGGCTGGGAAAGGTAGTCTTTAATTGGGAAGCCATGGGCCTGGCTAAAGCTCAGGAGTTCTACCGCTAAAGGAAGTAAGGGGGCTGCCAGGAAGACAGCCTGAAAGACGAATCCACTTTCCCAAAGGAATCTGAAGGAAAGTGATTTAAACCAGTGGAATCTGAGCTGTCTCTAAGCGGCAGCTTCAAGACATCTCTTCCCCATGGAAGAAATTCCTGGCAGGTCCTGGTGGCTCATGCCTGCCATCCTAACACTTTTGGAAGCCAAAGCAAGAGAATTACTTGAGCCAGTTGTTCCAGACCAGCCTGAGCAACACGGTGAGACCCTGTCTCTATAAAAATACAAAAAATTTACCAGGATGTGGTGGCACATGCCTGTGGCCCCAGCTACTTGGGAGGCTGAGGCCAGAGGATCACTTGAGCCCAGGAGGTCAAAGCTGCAGTGAGCCACGATCAAGCTACTGCACTCCAGCCTGGGCAGCAGAGCAAGACCCTGTCTCAAGAAAAAAGAGAAAGAAAGAGGAAGAAATTCCTGGCTGCTCTTAACACGGTTATTTTGCAAAAGGGAGACGCTGAATTTATAAATGATTTGTGTGTGTGTGTGTGTGTGTGTGTGTGTGTGTGTGTATGTGTTGATAAATAGAAGGCTTATTGCAAAATCTGTGACCAACTCAAGGGAAGCCCACAGTTTTCAGACTCACTTCTAGCCACATTGTATGTCACCACCTCTGTTCTGTCTCCTTATACTTCCACTTTTCTCCCCTAAATCGCTCTTAATGCAGAAACTTGTTCTTGGGAGGAAAAGACTTGACTCTGTAGAGGCAGGGTTAAGTGCAATAAGGTGTGTGCAGCTTTTAGCTGCACAAATGGAGAAAAGTATTAACGATTTTCTATTTGTTTGTGTTAAGCAACACTGTGGACAATGAATTCCATATCTTTGCTAAGATGAACTTTCATGTAATATCTTGCAAGACAAATCAGGATATATTAATACTATATCCTATAATATTTAATACAAGATATAATTAATATAATTAATATATTAATTAAGACAGGGATAGGTCATAGGAACTCTTAGAAGTCACTTCCCTAGAAGCAAAGCCTGAGATGTGTTGCAAGTGAGTTATGGAGGGCATGCTCTCAGGAGAAACCTAGAGGGGAGGGAGGGAAAGAGAAGAGGGCAAAGGAAGATTCCCTGTAAAGACAAAGCTTCAGGAGGAGATGGGTCTCAGCCTAATCCCACTGAGAGCTCTGGAGCATGGCTGATACCATAGAGATAGATTCTTCTGCCCAAAGGCAAGAAGGCTGAGCCGTTACATCCCCCACATCCATCAGTCGTTGGCAATAAGGCGGGTGTAGCCTCCCAACCATCTTGTGTGGAGGGTTGGGGGACAGCTCCCACAACCAAGAGCAGAATGGGAACCAGCCTGAGAGGGGTGGGGAGTGAGCTCATAGCAGCCAACACCACAGCAGGGAAGAGGAAGTGCACAGGCCCAGTACAGGGGACCTGGGCAGGGCACCAAGAGCATCCTCTACACTTGGAGTTATCACAACAGATGCATGATACTAAAGTCACAGATCTATGATAGGTTTTTGGTTGCATTAACTATTCTATTTATTCATTTTTAATGGACTTTATTTTCTAGAGCCATTTGAGGTTCACAGCAATTTGAGTGGGAAGTTTCATTTTTCTTAAACTCTGTGTTTAACACAGAGTTCCCATATTCCTCCCCCCACCCCCAGCTTGTTTACAATCAACATCTCACATCTGAGTGGCACATTTACTGCAATCAATGAACCCACACTGATACATCATTATCATCCAAAGTCAGTAGTATACATGAAGGTTCACTCTCGGTGATGTATGTTTTCCGGGTTTTGACAAACATCCAATGACATGTATCCGCCATTGCAGTATCATACAGAGTAGTTTCACTGCCCAAAATCCTCTGTGGTCTGCCTATTCTTCTCTCCCA